>NC_048893.1:76499689-76510006 GCF_011077185.1 Oxyura jamaicensis | reverse complement strand
AAAAAAAAAAAAAAAAAAAAAAAAAAAAAAAAAAAAAAAGCAGCCAGGAGGTTGAGGAGTGAGAACCAGCCCTGCAGCCCCCAAGGTCAGTGCAGAAGGAGGACAGGGGCAGGAGGTGCTCCAGGCACGTAGCAGCAGTTCTCCTGCGGCCTGTGGAGAGGCCCCTGGTGGAGCAGGCTGGCCCCCTGCAGCCCATGGGTCCCACATGGAGCAGATCTCCATGCTGCAGCCCATGGAGGAGCCCCCGGTGGAGCAGGTGGATGTGGCCTGGAGGATGCTGCGGCCCATCGAGATCCCCCGCAGGAGCAGGCCCCAGACCAGGGGCGGGGAGTGACTGCAAAGGAGCGGCGGAGACGAAGTGTTAGGGAATGACCGCAGCCCCCATTCCTCGTTTCCCTGCACCATTCAGGGGGAGGAGGTGGAAGAGAGTGGAGGTGGAAGAGAGTGGATGGAGAGAAGGTGTTTATACTTTTTTTTTTTCTCACTGCTCTAGATTGTTAGTAATAGGTAGTAAATTTTATTAATCTCCCTATGCTGAATCTGTTTTGCCGATGACAATGATCGTTGAGTGATCCCCCTGTCCTTATCTCATCCCTCAGGCCCTTTTCATCATATTTTCTCCCTCTTTTCCTTTGATGAGGGGGAGTGAGAGAGTGTTTGTGGTGGAGCTCAGCTGCCCAGCTGGGTAAAACCACCACAGTAGCATGCATATGAGTATACAGGGCACTACTGATTTTCCTACTGTTTCTGGACTCCAGGGTGTCCTTAACTGAAGTATTTTCTGACTGGGAATTACCTAAAGACACCATCAGGAAAACAGGTCCTCTCAGCCACATCAAGATTCATGAAAAGTGTGAGACACATACTCCTGCTCTCCCATCTCATGCCCCTCACTGCATTGTCAACACTTTGCCATCACTGTAATTTCCACTTTTCTTTGTCCCATGGGCACTTGAGAGCATAAGACATATCAGCACTCTGGTCCGACTTGCTGGATGGGTTTAGTTCTGCTCTGAACCAAGGAGAGAGTCAATGAAATAGTGCTGTAGCCAGAGCTCCTCCTGTAATACACAACATACCACAGAGGAGTGCATCTACCATGTGAGTTAATGAGCAGCATGTTATATGTTTACCACTTGACTGGCATCTGTCTCCAGCCTGCAGCTTGACAGAAGAATCCCACCCACTGGGTTTGCTTTCCATATACTGTGCAGAGCACAGCAAGCTGTAATCTTACCAGGTGTCATATGTAATGCTGGCATCTGAGGAGCTGTGCACATTTCACCACCACACAGTAACTGCTGTGAATGATACTGGTCCTGCTCCCTGTAGGACATATTAACCTGTATGGGCCTATTCATGAATGAAACACTCTCTTCTGCTGAAGAACGATGACCCATATCTCTTCTGCTGTCGTCTTACAAGAGAGAACACAAAGGTTAATTGTCAAGTAACAGCCATAACCATATAAACCTCTCATAGACCCCTGAAAATAACAATGCATATTCATACCTACACAAATGAAAACAGAACCCAGTCAACGTTTTCACTGACAAGTTTCTGAATGTTTGCTAATTGCTGTACTTTCAACTAATAAAATTATTATGACAACATGAAACATTAATTTAGCTGGTACTTAATTATCTGTTAATTTATTTTCAAGTCCAATGTGTTAAAATTATAATGCTTGGCACACAGACATTTCTTGGGAGAAAATCTGAGTAGTAATCATTACAGAAATAATGAAAACATATTAATCTCTGGATGTCTTGTTATAGAATACATCAAAGACAGCTTAAACAATGCGTGTGAATGCACTAGGGTGATAAGATGCACAAGCCTATTATAACGGCATTTTCAAAGGCATAAACAATCTGGTGATCCTGAGCAGAACACCATTGATCACAGTCAGTGATACCCAGAGCAGCTAACCTGGCACAGTAGGTGCAGGCTACTGTGCTGCACACATCGCTCATCCACGGGACAAACTTAGCCAACTAATTGTAAAGTAGGAGCCCATCATCAGCCCACAGTCACTCCTGGTGATTACAGGGCCAGGCCCAGCTGCAGGCAGGCAGCACCTGCTGCACAGGGGTGTGTGACCATCCATGTGATGGCCAATTCAGGCATGTGACTCTCGGCCATGTCTGCTGCTTAGTGCTAACAGATGTCCATGTCATCAATGTCTGTTTCATCAATGTCCATTTAATTAATATGTGATTAACATTAAATAATTAGTGTGCATTTTGGACACAAGTCAATGTGTCATGCCCCATGCATTTTCATAGTGCCCTGTAAGGTTTGGCAAAACCAGCCACCCCGACAAGCTTACCCAGAAGTATGTGAGAAAAGCAAGACTCCTCTCAATACATACATAGAAGCTGCCTCTTTAGATGACGTCATTTCCTATGTGTTTTCATATGTTTTGGGGATTTGCTGGTTGCCATTTTTTGACACTGTCATAGATAATTAATATATATATTGATGTGTTTTATGTCTAGAGAAAGTATATAAAGGAATGTAAAAATATTTATTTATATTTTATGTATACCTAGATAAACATTATATATGTATATATACTTATATGTGTGTATATACATTATATATATATAAGGATATATTGAGTGTTCTGTTAGATTATATAACTGGTTATTGATGGTACATGCATATACCAGCTATGTTGATGTGTCCCCAGCTGCCAGTGTATGGGTTGGGCCCACTTGCCTGCATCCAGTCAGACAACAGGTCTCATTTTAGAGGCTCAGTGGTCCAACAGTTGGCTGCTGAGCATGAAGTATACTGGATATAACGTATACCTACCACCCCTGAGGAGCTGATCTAATCGAACAGATCAATGCATTATTAAAAGAGCAAATTCATGTGCTGCTCTCCTCTCACAGTGTAACTGGCCAACAGTGCTACTGCAGGCTGTAAACAATTCATTAACAATGTATGCTTCACTGTCTATACCTCCTATCCTAACATCTTCTGCTGGGACATCCGCTCTATGAGGTACAGTCTGGGATGTTGATAGAGCCTGATGACACCCCGATGGCCAGTGGCAAGTGCAAACACCACACCCCTAAATTGAAACTCACCCCTGTGGAAACCCTGACACATGGACCAGGAGCCATTACTTAACCCTAAAGGAGCAAGACAACATCCCTTATAACATGCCTCTACTTATGCCGTACGTAAAAGAAAGTCTTTGTTTTATCTGCTATGTGGAGCCTGCCAGTACTGCTTTTGATCTCTGCATGTTGACTATCCATAAACATGAAGTACCAGTCTTCTGCCCTCCAGACACACCAAAGACTCCACCTCTGCCCTCCAGACACACCAAAGCTCCTCTCTGTCTACTACACCTCACAAGCTACTGGACAAATTTGCACCATCATGTACTGGGGTACATGAAACTGGGCATGGAGACTGATGTCAGGATATCTCTTTTGGTCCTAGTTCCAATGTCACTGTTATCCTACATTTATCCTCACAACCAGTATTTGTTTTATTACTCTCGTATTATTAATTGTAGTAATTATTTTGTATAAAAGAATCTCTCTAGTAGTCCAACATCTTAATGGTATAATCTGCAACTTATAGTATCTGTAGAAAAGGCCAACTCTTTGTGGATCAAGGGGTAGAAGGTAGTGATCCAGACCAGAAGTCCATTGTACATTGAAGAATTAGTGATCCACAAAGCAGTCAACCTGAGTTGTCAAAGTCTGTGCTGTGCTGCACGTACTGCCTGGCCTTCAGTCTTGTGCTGTGCTGCACATAACCCTTGGCCACTGAATGAATTTAGCCCGTAGATAGTAATGAAGAGCCTGTCTTGAGCTCCTACCAGGTACTGGCAATTACAACACTCACATTGCAATGCCTCTATGTAAAAGTGCAGCAACAAGTTCTCATGTGAACATCCCTTTTGTTGGACAGTAAAAATTAAGAAAGAAATTATTTCTTTTAAGAAAATCCTATAAGAGCTCAAAAGATGAAAATGCCGTGTAACCATCTGGACACCCTCTGGCCGAGCTCAGAGAGTGGTGATCGGTGGTGCAGAGTCCGGCTGGAGACCTGTGACTAGCGGTGTTCCCCAGGGGTCGGTGCTGGGTCCGGTCTTGTTCAACATCTTCATCGACAACCTTCATGAGGGAATAGTGTCTGCCCTCAGCAAGTTCACCGATGACACAAAGCTGGGAGGAGTGGCTGACACGCCAGAAGGCTGTGCTGCCATTCAGTGAGACCTGGACCGGCTGGAGAGATGGGCAGGAAGAAACCAAATGAGGTTTAATAAGAGCAAGTGTAGAGTCCTGCACCTGGGAAGGAACAACCGGAAGTATCAATACAGGCTAGGGGATGACCTGCTGGAGAGGAGCTCTGAGGAGAAGAACCTGGGGGTCCTGGTGAACGGCAGGTTGACCATGAGCCAGCAGTGTGCCCTGGTGGCCAAGAGGGCCAATGGGATCCTGGCATGCATTAAAAGGAACGTGACCAGCAGGTCATGGGAGGTGATCCTCTCCCTCTACTCTGCCCTGGTCAGGCCTCACCTGGAGTACTGTGTCCAGTTCTGGGCTCCCTGGTACAAAAAAGACAGGAATCTCCTGGAAATAGTCCAGCGGAGGGCAACACAGATGATACGGGGCCTGGAGCATCTCCTCTATGAAGAAAGGCTGAGAGACCTGGGTCTGTTCAGCCTGGAGAAGAGAAGACTGAGAGGGGATCTTATCAATGTCTATAAATACCTGAGGGATGGGAGACAGAAGGATGTAGCCAACCTCTTCTCAGTGGTTTGTGGGGATAGGACAAGGGGCAATGGCCGCAAGATAGAGCACAGGAAGTTCCGCACCGACATGCAAAAGAACTTCTTCCCAGTGAGGGTGGTTCCGCACCGACATGCGAAAGAACTTCTTCCCAGTGAGGGTGACGGAGCACTGGAACAGGCTGCCTAGGGAGGTGGTGGAATCTCCTTCTCTGGAGATATTCAAGGACCGTCTGGACGCCTACCTGGGCAGCCTGCTCCGAGGAACCTGCTTTGGCAGGGGGGTTGGACCTGATGATCTTACAAGGTCCCTTCCAACCCCTACAGTTCTGTGATTCTGTGATTCCACAGGCAGGATCTGTATGGCGTGCTCTCACTGAAGACTCATCTATTGTTGCACAGCTTTGGGCTCCCAGACCCAGAGGGACATAAGATTATCTATACTATTGTTTGTTTCCTTATAGTGTTAGCTCCAATAAATGGCATTTTTTAAGCAATACTTTACAGAATCTGAGTGTCTTTCTTACTGCAATCATAATGAACCAGCACCTTCTGGTGCCAAAACATTCAGGTGTTTTCCCAGAAGCAAGTCTATGGTTTTAAATGTCATTCAGATTAACCTCAATGATAATATTACATCTGTCTTTCATGTGAACCAAGTGCTAACTGACAAAAAAAAAAAAAAATCATCTTGGAATTTTTAACGTCACTCAGCATGTAAAAGGTTCTGTGCTCTTTTAAGACTTTATCACTCTCTTAAGACTTTATCACTTCTCCGATTCCCTTCCAAAGGCTGTTCAAATAGTATGTGATTTTTAGTTCATCTTTATCATTCAATCAGTGGATGGGGCAGTTCTTGCCTCCCTCTGGTCTCACTGTCTGAAAAATCTTTTCATCTACTTGAGGAAAGGAAGACAGTGAAAGAAAAAGAATTCCTTGTAGTGCTGTTCTAAAGATTTTATTGTCATAAGCAAGTACCTTAATTCATTATTCATGACTGGTACATTACTCATATTCCCTGACAAAACCTACCATCTCGGCCCCAATCAAGAAAGGCCTACACACAACTGAGGTGCCCAAACACACTTGCAAAAATGGAAGGACGAATGAATGAAAATGAATGGCACTCAGTGGACTTTGCTTTTTGCAATTAGATGCATGGTCTAGATGTCCTTACTCTGTCCCAAATCACAGTGGCAATTTAGCAGAGGATATGGGGTAGTAGCAACCAAGTCAACCTGTAACTACACATCTTTTTCTTTTTTTTTTTTTTTTTTTCCTTCACAGAAAATAGAGAAACAGTAAAAGCATTCTGCTTTATGGACAAATTGATTTCTTCCAGATATTTTCTATGGACTACCCCAGGCCAATGCCTACTCCATCTATGCTCTACAGCAAGGATTGTACTATTGGAGTTTGGGGGGATTACGAAAGTCACATTTGTATATGGATTGTGCATGTTAGATAAGCAAAACCAAGCACTGAAGGTTTAATTGAAGCACAGCTAACAGAGGCAGCCAACAGATGTACTAGTTTGTGCAGAAGTCTGTGGGTTATGCCTTGGGAGTTTCTGGACTTTTAGGGACTAGTATCTTAGGGAAACTCTTGGGAACCCTCTGAAAAATCTCAGACTGCCTGCTGCTGTCAGGTAAGGATGAGGTAAGGGGAACCACAGGCATATGAACCAGAGAAAGCTCTAGCAGCTTCTAATGAGCATATCTGCTCTTGACACAGGATACCTGAAGCCTTTGTTACAGCCTCTCCTAATGAGGGAGGGTTAAGACCCTCTAGCTTGGGTGAGGCCTATGTAAAAACCAGGCCTCGAGTATGCCTCCTATAGGTGGCAGTTTGTTTAGAAGGGGGTAAAGAAAGGGTCCTCAGTTGAATTTGGACCACTGTAACAGTCTTGGGTATGGTAGTGACACACCTCAGAGCTGTTTCTCCCAGAAATTGTTGGCTCGTCTATCCCTTTAATGTGGAAGTCTCAATGAGAACCAAGCTTTAAATGTTAGATGTAGGCTTCCAAGTCCCAAACTGCTGGGAGTGCCTGGAGCCTCTCTCTAATGCCAGAAGAGATGATCCTCTATCCTGCAGGCGATGTGCTCTATTGGAGGCACTGTATCATCAAGTAGAAGATTTACAAGAGGAAGTAAACAGGCTGTGCAGCATCAGTGAGGATGACAGGGAGAAGGAAAGGTTCTTCTCTGAGACACAACTGTTGTCGGAAAGGGAAACGGACCGGAGTAACGATGCAACCTCGATGTGAGTATAATCGTCCTCCTTTATTGCAGGTTCTCACAGAGTATATATAGGCAGCTAACTACAGCATGCGCCGATAACAACTTATAATTGGTCTAGCTTCTCCATGCACTTGTCTCTAGCTTGTTTCCTCATTATCTCTAATACAAGGACGTGGGAAGCAGGGCAAAGCCACCTGCGAATTCCTTTCCCACAATTCCCCCTTTTTATTTTCAATCAACCAAATGCTTTCTATATATTTTTCTATCAAGCACTGCAAACATTACAATAAGCAACAGGGCGAAAATCACATACAAATTATGATTGTAAAGTAGCGTGCCTACTAGAATCTACATCAATCAACAAGTCACTAAGCACTAGGGATGGTGCTTCGCCGCGATGCTACTTCTCACTCACACAGCACAATCACACACTCACTCAAAGAGGCCTCTTTCACTTTGCATTCATACCACAAGAAAATATCACTTAAGATAATTTGTCCGCGGCTTCAGGAGGTCCATGTCTACTCCCGTGGTGAGCGGCTGAGAGTGGAGACCCCTCCGAGGAAAATGCTCGGGGTGTACCTAGGGGCATCCGTTCCACAGTCGATCCCACAGCCAAGCAGATCTGCTCCTGGCACAAGGAACTATTATAGTTTTGTATAATTACACCAAAGAGATGCATTGCAATAAGGAGCGTGACATTGACAATTTGTTTAATGGTTTGGTTTTTGCCCATGTAATTGAACCTTACACATGATGTGGCTGTTACACTTCCCAGGATATCTAATTCTTGTGGGTCTAGGGGCGCTCGCAGCAAGTAGACAGTCCAATCTTTGTTATCTGCCAGGATCCCCACCAGACGTGTCGTAAAGGGGTCGTTAGCACTAGCCAGGGACAGGCACATCGCTTCTTGTCCTGTCATGTTGGTGAGGATGACCCTGATGTTGTGGCATGGTTGGATGGAGACCCAGGGCTGGCAATAACCGATGACAGCGGTGATTGTGAGGAGGAGGCCAACCATGGCCTTACCCCCTTGTTGGTACCCATCTTGGTCCGTGACCTGTGGAGACACAAGCATACCCTTGACCCCAAGTTATTAGAGGCTGGGGTCCCTCCCAAAGACCTGTATTTAAATTTGTTACCATCACTAAGGCCTGCTCTGATTCTGGCACCCGTGGCAGTGCGGAATTCATACTTTTGTAATGTTTTACTATGGGTGGTACCTCTTTGTGAGGAAAGGGTAATGCTAGGTGATTCATTATGTAAAGTGCCTTTCCCAGCCTGTTCTGTGGTGTTTCCTGGGTGACTACTGAGGCAGTAACTGGTCATCTCTGTGAGGAGCAACTGGCAGTCCAAAGGCTTAGCTGTAGGATACGTTATCATCATGGTATGAGTGACAGCTTCTCTCCCCTCTATCCTTTGGCTATTTCAGTCAATAATGATAAAGTGTATTATGTTTCTCTGTATCACTGAATAAATCCTTAACGATAGCCAAGACTTCAGTGCACTAAGTACTGTATCACTGTTACAAGAAGGAAAGCAGGAATACACCATTGTTAAGAAAAATCTTGGGTGGCAAAGTCCTTTTTCACTGCCCATTTCCTGAATGTACTTTTTAAAGGAAATATTTAAAATTAGAAGAGTAAAGTTCCACCCTCATATTACATGGATTACTACAGCCGTGTAGGTCATAGCAAAAAAGAATTTTGAACACCGGACAAAGCTTAACACAATACCATACCAGAACACTCAACACCAAGTAAAGCTATATTATCAATTTGTTTTTGATTTCCAAAGAGATTTCCAAAATACATCTGCAGCAGTTCATCTTTTTTTTTTTCTTTTTTTTTTTCTTTTCTTTTTGAGGGTTTCTGCAGAAAACTGACTTTTCTGCAATTCTAAAAAAATACTCTTTAATATCACAAATATTCAGAGGACATAGATGTGTCCAAAACTCAGAAGTCTGTATACTCGAGATTCTACCATGTCTTTAAAATCCCTCTGGATTCCTTCAGGAAAAGATATAGCAATGTGAGAACTAACGTTAATGAAACAGTAAGAAAGCATTAAAAGATTCCAAACTTTGAATATAAAGATTGACTGGACCGTTATCAACAGGAAAAGAAAGACTTTTTCAAAACTGCATAGCAAGAAAATTCTGTAAAAATCCTTGGAGAACAGTCTATCACTATTAATGCACCACTAATAAAAAAAAAAAAAAAATCTCTAAAAATAGTGCTGAACACAAAAACAAATGTTGTATATTATTTGAGATAGTTATAAAGTTTTAGAGGTAGATGACTAAAGCAGTTATTTGGGAGAATTACCACTACAGCTATTGGTGTAAACCGTATTACATTTTACGCATATAGTGTTCATATCTGTGCAAGAGTGCAGAGAACAGGAAGAACATTTCTCACCTAACAGCAACTATATTAGTTCAATGTCTTTGGTCTGCATCAGTTCTCCTAGAAATGGGAGCAAGGGGAAGAAAAATAGTAAGGCAAGACAAATCAACCCCATTTGTGTATGTAGATAAGTAAGAGGCAAAATGCACCAGCCAAATTATACAGTAAGGGTGACTGGGCTCACTGCACAATCCTCAGGACATGGCTAGATCATGTGGGTAATACCCAAACACTCTATAGGCTGAAAATGAAACATCAGAAATCCTGTACAGTAGTTCCCATGATGTGAATTCAGTCATTTTGCCTTAAGTATTCACAATGGTGCTGTGCTGTTGCAAATGCACTTTCGTTCCTGTTCACCATGTCCATCAGATCTGGGGGTTCCATTAAGAAGAAAAGCAGTAACTAATAGCAGCACAAGGCTTTGTCACTAGTGAACAGAGTATGTTAACTGGCTAACACTTGTGAAGTGTTAGTTGTTCCAAACCGTAACCATTTCAAAAACAGCGTCACCACCAGAACCTGATGGTATTCAAAGCATCTGTTAATACACAAATGGAATCAGAATTTTTCTATCCTTTGGGTAGTCTTCAAATTTCTCAAGGTACCACTGGTGGTGTTGCTTTGCCCGAGAGCCCAAGATAAAAAGTGTACACAATGCAAATGCAAGGCTTTCGATGGTGCAGCAGGCAAGGGCAAACCCAAACCATTCCAGGATCTCTCCAAAAAAGTTGGCTCCACACTCAAACATTCCTCCTCTTGGTATCTTGTTAAACTGGTTAGTTTCCCCTGGTTTTCTCTTTTTTTTTTCTTTCTTTTCTTTCTTTTTTTTTTCTTTTCTTTTTGTTTCTTTTTCCCTCTTTTTTTCTTCTTTTTTTTTCATTTTTTTCTATTTTTTTTCTTTTTTTTT
>NC_048893.1:76421608-76499589 GCF_011077185.1 Oxyura jamaicensis | reverse complement strand
TTTTTTTTCATTTTTTTCTTTTTTCTTTTTTTTTCTTTTTTCCCTTTTTATATTTTTTTCCTGTTTCTTTCCTTTTTTCATTTTTTTTCTTTTCTTCTTTTTTTTTTCTTTCCTTTTTTCTCTTTTTTATTTCTTTTTATTTCTTTTTCGTTTTTCTTTTTTTTCTATTTTTTTTCTTTTTTCCCTTTTTATATTTTTTCCTGTTTCTTTCCTTTTTTATTTTTTATTTTCTTCTTTTTTATTCTTTCTTTCCTTTTTTCTCTCTTTTTTCTTTCTTTTTATTTTTTTTTTTTTTTTTTTCTTTTTTTTTCTTTTTTCCTTTTTTTTCTTTTTTCTTTTTTTTTTCTTTTCTTTTTGTCTCTTTTTTGTATTTTTTTTCTTTTTTTTCCTTTCCTTTTTTCTTTCTTTTTATTTCTATTTTTTTCTTTTTTTTCCCTTTTTTTCCGTTTTCTATTTTTTTTCTTTTTTTGTTTCCTTCTTTTTCTTCTTTTCCTTTTTTCTTTCTTTTTCTTTCTTTTTTCCTTTTTTTTCCTTTTTTTATTTTTTTATAATTTTTCTTTTTTTTTTGTTTTTTTTTTTTTTTCCTTTTTTTTTTTTTTTTTTTGTAGAAACCATAAGGAGTTATCACAAATCTGGGCTAGGAGGTTTGAAGCCTTGGCCGGGCTTGGTCGGCAGCACCAGCAGACAGACTGGTGGGCTGAGGGGGGGGGGCGACCCAGGGGTGGGGGGTAGCAACAGCGGCAGAGCCGCTCGGTTCGGCGGACGCAGCGGAGCGAAGCAGAGAGGGAGGCTCAGGGCTGACCCGGGGGTGGCGGGGGGGCAGCAGCGGCGGAGCCGAGGGTCGGCACGCCTCTCCTCCCTCTCCTGTGGGTGGTGCAGGACATCCCCCTGGGTGTCCTGGGGTGTTACTTCCGCAAGTGGCTCAGATCTCTGCTTTGACCTGGCCCCGCCAACTTCCATCTTTTCCGCGCCCGATGGTGGGTCCGGCGGGACTTCCGCATGATTTAGAGGGGCATCCCCAGAGCTCTCACCGGCAATGCGTGTTAAAAGTCAGTAACAGTTCTGCAAGGGCTGCCACTCCTAGTGTTAACATCTGGGCCGCGGCACAGGCAACCTCCTTCTCCGCCTCCATAGCCTTTGGTGTCTCTAATACTGTTCACCTCCTTTTCATCTTTTGAATCCCCTGTTATAGTCCTTTCCCACATGGTATTCCCGAACTCCCGCCATTCCGTAACAGGGAACAGCAAGGCGGTCTCTCTAAAATGTCCCCATCATTGTCCCAACTTGATCAATTTGATCAGTTTCTTTCCCATTGTCTTGCTACCTCTCTTAGACAGTATTCCAGCGAGCAACAATGCAGCAGTCTCCACTTCCATGGCTGTGCTTCCCCTGAGAGGTAGGGAGTGACCCTGACCGGTGTCTGCCAAGCGGCACCCTCTCAGCCGTTTATTTTCCCAATCCCTCCTCCTCTAGCTGCTTACCGCAGTCTCGGAGACTTAGTCGCGCTGGACTGTCTGGAGCGTAACCATCCTCTGCTACCAGATGTTGTCGGAAAGGGAAACGGACCGGAGTAACGATGCAACCTCGATGTGAGTATAATCGTCCTCCTTTATTGCAGGTTCTCACAGAGTATATATAGGCAGCTAACTACAGCATGCGCCGATAACAACTTATAATTGGTCTAGCTTCTCCATGCACTTGTCTCTAGCTTGTTTCCTCATTATCTCTAATACAAGGACGTGGGAAGCAGGGCAAAGCCACCTGCGAATTCCTTTCCCACACACAACAGCTTTAAGAGCGTCAGACCCCAAGTGCAGTAGAGAAGCCGGCAGTGTCCATCCCCACTGTTAAGGTAAGCACAACCTCTGGAAAAGGGGAAGATAGAAGCTGGTGACTTCTGGTACCCAGAAGAAGGCTCCTGTTCAGCCTGAGTTGCTTACATCTACAAAGTAGGCTCCTAGCCTTCAAAGCAGAAGAGGAGTCAGATGTATCTGTAGGAAAGATCTAGTCCACCTAACTTTAAATCACGCAAAACATGCAGGAATAAGTAGTAGGTCATTGCAATGGGTAATTTCCAGCTACAGGGCACACAGGCATCCATCTGTTGACCTCACCTATCAACTAGAGAGGTCTGTGATGTCTGCTGGGGAGCTAGATCTGGGATATTGTGGAGGGAAAGCGAAAGTTTGTCTGACCGACCCTCTGACAATTCCCCCTACTGTTATTCCTTGTTGGCACAATTGATATTTCCAAGGAAAACCTAGCCAATAACAAAACTGGCTATTGAGCCCTGGGGGTGGTAGTCAGGGGTGTGAGGGCCCAGGTGGTGTTCTCAATCCCCCCCAGTGAGGGGAAAGGGTACTTACAGGACAGTTCAGCACCTGGCTATAGAACTGGTGTTGGCAACAGGGTTTGGGGCTCTAAGACCATGGATCCTGTTTGCAAATCAATGACTTCTTGGAAGAGAAAGGATCCAACTCACTAAGCATGGCCAAAGTATTTTTCCCAGTACTGATAGCTGGCATTATAAAAAGGAATTTAAACTAAGAATGTTGGGGAAGAGAGAGAGTAGCCACTTTGAGGGAGTGATGGGCAGAGTTGAGTAAAGGGCATGGGGTGATGTGACAGGAAGGGATCACAAAATCCTCAAAATGATGGTTAGCCTCGGCCTTCAGATGTAAACAAGGAAGTGTCTACAAGGCACCATTATGGAGAAATCCCCCAAACCTGTCTAGAAAATCAACACAAAGGGATGCCTCTCTAAATTGCCCATATACTAATACAGTATGGGGAATAAACACAATGAGTGTATAATTGCAGAGCTACAAACTCATTGAGACTATGGAGATGAGGTGGGATGGCTCCCATGACTAGAGTGTTGTAATGGAGGGATACAGGCTTTGTAGGAAGGACGGTCAGGGAAGATGAGGAGGAGGAGCTGCCCTCTATGTGAGAGAGCATCTGGAGTGCATGAAGCTCTACTTGATGATGAATGACTAGCTGAATGAGAGTTCATGGGTTAGGACTAAAGAGGACAGTTAAAGATGACATAGTGAACATCTGCTACAGGCCAACTGACCAAGTAGAACAAGCAGATGAGGCCCTCTATGGACAAATAAGAGCAGATTCATGTTCACAGGCCCCGGTCCTCATGAGGGACTTCAACCACTCTGGTATCTGTTGGAGGAACAATCCAGGCAGTTCCTGTAGTGCCCTGAAAACTTCCTCCAAGTGACAGGGGAGCCAACAAGGAGAGGTACTCTGCTAGACCTAGAGCTTGCCAAGATTTTGTTAGGAATGTGAAGGTCAAAGGCAGTCTCGGTGTGGTGGGTATGCTCTACTACTGTGCTTGGCATAAGTCTTGTTCAGGCTTATGAACCACAGTAGGTCTCTGTGCCTGTTCCTTGCACTGGACAGCTCATCAATAATAGAGCACCAGGTGGATGCTCAAAGCCATGAATAAAGGGAGGCCCTCCCTTAAAGCAGGTATCCATTGAAATCTCTCATGGGGAAACGATGGATCACTTCAGAGTTCAAGAATAATATGTTAAGGAATCTGAGTTTGACTACAAGCCATTTACTTTATCTTATAAAAACAGTGGCTGGAGAAAGCCTATTCAAGCTCTCCAGGGATCACAGCAAGCTGTAATCCTTCATCTTCCCCTGAGCTGGGATGTCTCTCATGGTACCCCTGAGGTGGAATGTTTTTCAGGGCTGATTCCTCAAGGATCAAAGCTCATCCACAGACAAATATTGAGAAGGGTGAGTAATTCACCCAAAGAGGGGGCGGAGGGCGTAAGCGTGCAATTGAACTTAGAAACACCTAATACCTTTGTACTAAGTCTTGCCATTCTCAAACTCTTAACTAAGTTCTTGTTTCCATTAGAGCAAATTCTGTTGAAATCACCATGTTAAACTGGCTGACAATTAAATGCTGATTAAGTGCTGTTAAGAATTATACAATCTTATTTATTTATTTATTTACTGTAAGAGCATTAAAAATTGCTGTTAAATCTAAGTTGTGTAAAAAAATCTATTTACATCAAACTGGTGTAGTCAGCAGGATGGCAAGTAGTATCACAGAATGTTTATTTAACCAAACCCCACACCTGGGGAAGAACAGCCCCAGGCATCAGTATATATGCTGGGGGTGGGGGGGCTGCCCAGAGATGGTCCTGAGCAACCTGCTCTGAGTGTCCCTACTTGAGTGGAGGCAGCGTGGATCAGATGACCTTTTTAGGCCCCTTCCAACCCTAAGCCATTCTCTGTGAAAGTTATGCAATGGCATGGGCACCATGGTGGGTACACAGTGACTCTTTGGAACATTGAGATCTCAATTAATAAAGAAAAAAAATGTTTAATGACAGCCATCTTCTTGCATAGTCTCATGTCCCCTGCTACACTTTTCCTATGTATGCATACTAGGAAGTTTGGCAGGAAGTCTCAGGAATTAATTTTTGGTGGGTTACTGATATTAAAGCCAAGATCACTGTATTTCCTACATAAACATTGTTAATCTGGAAAAGTTTTTACAGATCTGCATTTATCATCCATGTGCTGTCAGTTAGAAAAGGTTGCATAATTATGAGCAACTGTTTTCAGCATTAATTTGACCCATTGCTTGAAACAGTTTTTTACATTTTTTGTGAATGGAAACAGCTGTAACTTTTCTTAGTTTGCACAAGCAAATGCTCAAAGTAAAATGACTTCTCTTGCCATTTATTTTATACTGCAGAATAAAATCCTTGGAAGGTATTCTTGTATTTGGTGACGCAAGCCTATCCAATTTTTTTTGCACTGTTTGGGTCAGGTCATTTACTCAAGTAATTCACAGTGGAATGGAAGTGTTCAGAGAAAAAAATTTAGTTTATGACCAAAATGGTCAGCAATTGTCTGGACTGTGAAATTACCTCCGATGCTAGGGAAAAAGTACTTGTAACTAACTGCCATTAGGAAGTTGCTGTTTTGAAGACTGATTGATGTCTTGGTAGCAATGTCTAAAAAAGTATCAGCTGTGAAATTGTGTCATCTTCCGTGGTGCACACAATTAGTAGCCTCATCTTATCTTCCAAAATGGAAAAATAGTATTAAAGAATACTATTCAAATTAAAAATATATGGTAAAAAGTCTCAGGTAAATGGACTGTATAAGCCTGAATTCATTTTAAGCGTGTCATACTGAACAACTAGCATTGCTGGGCAGTTCATCACGTTACTTTGTTATTTTTATACACTTTTCACATTAATCATAGTCCCTTATATTAAAAAACGTTATTTGCTCCTATCACCAGAGAAAACTGCAGGTTTACCACCATCAAAGCCTGCCAGCCCACTTCCAGCGGCTGTTTTTGAACAGCAGCAGGGACCCACAGGGAAGGACCATGTACCCCAGTGCAGCCACATGCTTGAACAAACGGTTGCACGTCTTCGTTTGGGAGTTGCGTGGGGGGACATGAGTGCCTCAGAAACATTAGCTCACCCTCTAGTTGACTTCACTATCTTATTATTTTTTATTTTATTTCACTTCTTAGAAGTACATGATGATCTAAGCTACACCTACCGCACTGCATTCAAAACTGCAGGCGGGAAGGAGGCCTGTGAGAAATGAACACAGTCTCATGCTTTCATGCTTCTTTTTCCTGATTTCTGGTTAAGCAGTGAAGAAAGGCTTGAGTTTTTTATTTTACTTTCCCTCCGTCCTGATTATTTGTGTGTTCTCAGCGGTCCCTCGACAAAACCCACGAAAACGCTGACGAGCAAAGTCAACGCCAAGCCCAGAACGAGTTAAGGCCACAACAGAGCGGGCGGGGCCAAGCCTCACCCTGCCGCCAACCGAGGCAGTTTGGGCGTCACTGCTCGCCGTAGACGAAGCGCCGCCGCCTGGCGCTCCCCAGCGAGGAAGCGGCGGTGGCGGCGGCAAGCGGCGGCCCTCTCCTTGCTCGCTGCGGCGCCGGGGAGGGCGGCGGAATGGCGGCTGTCCCCCGCACGGCGCGGAGCCGCTTCGTGGTGGTAGGCGGAGGCATCGCGGGAGTCACCTGCGCCGAGAAGGTGCGGACCGCGGACCCGCCGCCGTAGCGCGCATGCGCGGGACCCCAACCCGGGGGGGGCGGTGCGAGTGCCGCTTCTCGGGGGGCGGCGCCAGCTTGGCCGCGGGACTCGGGGTGGCGGTGGGGGTTGGTGTACGGCCGGGGGAGGAAATGCCCGTGGGGCAGCGGGAGGGTGGGTCTTTAGCTTCATACAGTCACTTCGTAAGTGTTCTGTGCCTCCCACAGTGTTTTACAAAAGTTTGTTCCTTTTAAAAGAATATTTTATAAATGAGTAGTGAGCACTTAGAATCACAGTCATTAAGGTTGGAAAAGACCTCCAACATTATCTGATCCTACTACCAATGTCACCCAACAAACCATGTCCCTAAGCACCACGTCCAACCTTTTCTTGAGCACCCCCAGAGACGGTGACTCCACCACCTCCCTGGACAACCCATCCCAGTGCCTGATTGCTCTTTCTGATAAGAAATGTCTCCTCAACTCCAACCTGAACCTCCCCTGGTGCAACTTGAGGCCATTCTTGTCTTATCACTAGTTACCTGTGAGAAGAGGCCAACCCCCAGCTCCCCACAGCCTCCTTTCAGTTACAGAGAGCAATAATGTCTCCCCTGAGCCTCCTCAAAGCAGAGCTGTACTACAGCATACTCAGCTGTCTGCCAATACTTGCCAAGAGGGTAAAACTGCCCTGCACATATTCTGATAACAGTTTATGACGGCTTCATAAAAAAGGGCTTAAACCTTTGTATTTTGAGAAAGGTGGCATCCTGTATGCCAGTCAAGAGGTCAGCACTTCAAAAGATAGCTGTGTTCATAGCCATCGAGGGCTGTACCATAACTGGGAGGGAGTTTGCTGTGCTGTGCTCCTTGTCCTGAAGGCAGTGCATCAGTTTTTATGGAATCCATGCTTAGGGCTGCACACCTGTGGAGATTAGCCCATCCCTTCAGCTTTCCCTGAGCTCAAAAACTCTAAAAATTATTTTGTTCATTTCTTGGTTTCAAGGTTTTTGGTGTTTTCAAAGTAGTAGTAACTGGAGGGAGTTTTGAACCTGTAACATGGAATAAAATGATGTAGATATTAGTTCAGTGAAAAATATTCTCGTCAGACTATAAAGCAGTATAAAGACTGTTTCAGATACATCAGTTCTCTGGTGATGAAGTGATACTATTTCATTTCTGACAGTCTCAGGCATCTTACGTATACTAAACGCAGAATAAATTAACAGGGAAAATGATTGTTCTCCAACTGTATGGGATTGGTTTGGGTTTCTACCACTTAATAGTTGTTCTCCCTTTGATTTTTTTTTCACAGTTGATACAATATGTGGGCTCTAATACTACAGGCACCTAAATACTATATTAATATGAGTAATTACTTTAAAAATATTTAAACTGTTCACAGAATTGTATATCCTTAAGTGCTTGCAAGAAAAAAGATTTGGGTCAATATTTAATATTCCAGGAGACTATGTTTGCCTGTGCAGTTGCTGTGACCCCATATCACAATACAGGTTTTTCAAATATATATTTGATGTATATAATCTTTAAGATTGCTTTAAAAGTGACTCAAGTTTGTTGTTTTCTCGATGATGTTTCAGCAGCATTAATGCCAGAGTTAGGGGTACATTTCCTTCCAAAGCTTGTAGCGAGTACCCCGTACAGAGTCACAGAGTCACTGCTCTGTGAGCTCACCTCTTTTCTTCTGTTCTTTCCTTTCCCTCACCCTTTTTTTCACTGTTTTTTTTTTGTTTGTTTGTTTGTTTGTTTGTTTGTTTTCCTGGAAAACCCAAATCAGATTCTTACATGATGACAGGCTTCTTTTTTTTTTTTTTTTTTTTTCATATCTTATTAATGCAAGAAGCACAGTTAACAGTGAGTATTAGTGATCTTCTAGCATATGTTTTAGTTTGTCAAGTCCATTAAAAATGGCCCAGTGTGTTCTGGAAGGAATTCAGTGCTGTGTATCTATTGCTGCCAGCATGCATGAAATAAAAGGGGAAGATTGAATACAATCTTCCTCAGTCCTGATTTTGAACAGGATTCCTTGGAACATAGTAGGGGCAATAAACAACTTCTCCATCGTACTACATTTTGGGTATGTACTTACATGATGCCTTATAGTTAAGCTTCTCATGCTGCTGAGAACAGTCATTGTTTCAGGGCTGTCTTAAAAAGTTCACTTAGAGTTACATATTTTTTAAGTACATTTCAAAACAGCCTGACAGAATGTCTTAAAACTGTTGTGTTGTTGTTCTTTCAAGTTTGGGAGTTTTTTTATATGCTGTGGAAGAGCAATGCAGCATTTAAGATGGAAATCCTTCACTTTGGCCTGGGGACTGTAAGAGTTGTGTGTCGCCTATAACACTCTGAAGGTGATAATCCTCTTAGCAGTTTAGTAAATTACATTTAAAATAACCAGTAGGAATCAATATTTTCTCTGTCAAAATGAGGTCTGTGAACAGTTAGTCACTGGTACTTAATTTAAAAAGTACTTCCAGCAGCTGGGAGTCTCCACAAATCATGTGATCATAGTCATCCTACAGTTGGTCTTCAGAATATTGTGAGAATAGTCTTTTGAATAGTCAGTTTTACAGTGACTAGAGTTCTTGAAGATATATTTGTATGTGAATGAATTAAAATCTTGGGTCTCCAAATTCAATTTGTTTCAGTCATTCTGTCTTATTCTTCCCTAATATTGAAATAGCAAATATGCTTTGATGAGACTAATGTAAGGTACCAATGCATATTACTATTCCCAAATAATTTTATTGTCTTTAAGTCAAATTCTATGGATAACTATTTGCTCATCATGATTTCTGTTTCTTTATAAGCTGGCTGTGGAATTCCCATCAGAAGACATTTTTTTAGTGACAGCTTCTCCAGTTATAAAAGCTATAACAAATTTCAAACAGGTAAGAGAGCTTTAATTTTTGTTATGGTAATACCTCTTCAGAAGTTTGTACATGTACAGAAAATTTAGAATCTAATCCTGAAAATGTCTACGATTATAAGCAAATGCTTATGATTGTGTGTTATTTTATAGTGGTTCATAATTATATTCACAATATTAGTGAATAAGCAAAAATTAAACAGGATACTTACATGATTGAAGTGCTTACTGCATTTCTACTGAAGCTTTATTACACTACTTTGTTAATGGGAATTTTTCCCCCAGAATACCTGTGAGAGGAAGGTGCTTGCATGGGGGAACATAGAATCATAGAATCCTTGAGGTTGGAAAAGACCTCCAAGATCATCTGGTCCAACTATTACCCTACTATCAATGTCACCCACTAAACCATGTCCCTAAGCTCCATGTTCAACCTTTCCTTAAACACCCCCAGGGATGGTGACTCCACCACCTCCCTGGGCAACCCATTCCAATGCCAGACCACTCTTTCTGAGAAGAAATGTCTCCTCATTTCCAACCTAAACCTCCCCTGGCACAACTTGAGGCCATTTCCTCTTGTCCCATCGCTGGTTACCTGCGAGAAGAGGCCAACCGCAGGCTCCCCACAGCTTCCTTTCAGGTAGTTATAGAGAGCAATAAGGTCTCCCCTGAGCCTCCTCTTTTCCAGACCAAACAACCCCAGTACCCTCAGCCGCTCCTCATAGGACTTGTGTTCCAGACCGTTTATAATGTAATGTGTAACACTGAGTTATTCTATCAAAGTTGAACAAGTAGAACAAGTAGGTCTTAGAAATGCATCAGGTAAATTAAAAAGCAATGCTGCCAATTTTAATAATACAAACCAGTGTAGCAGTTATTGCATCTGTCAGGCTAAGTAGCTTTGGAATGAAAATTCTGTTTATTACTTTGACTCTTTACCAGGGATGTGCATGATTCTGTACATAAAAAAGTACTTTTAGCAGTGTCACAAGAACATGTTTGAACACAATTATGTTGTGACTTCTTTACCAGAAATGAACATAAAACATTTTGTTGCAAATTTCAGAAGTAAACATGGATAAATTATTCATATTTTTAAATCTGTCTCTGATTCCTACAGGTCTCCAAAACACTTGAGGAATTTGATGTAGAAGAGCAACCAAGTTCCTTATTAGAAAGACGATATAGCAATATTAAAGTTATACAGTCTGGAGTAAAACAATTGAAAAGTGATGAGCATGTAAGCTACTATTTTCTCTGTTTTACTTAAGTGTGCTTTTTCAAGTTATTAAAAAAATCAGATCTAAGAAACACTTGAATATTTTTGGCGTGAAATTCTGTTCAAGAACATTCTTGTTATTAAAACATAAGTTACTAAAATTAGAGAGAATACCTGCTGACTTTAATTTCACATATCCCTTATGCTGTTGTTTGAGTAGATATATCTACAGAAGATGTAATTATAGATCAAAAATCGCTTGTTTGAAATCGATTCTAGAAACCGTATCTTCTAGATTTAATTCTTTGACACTTTAGATTTATGGTATTGCATACTTGATTGGAATAAGAGGGAAAACTGTTAATGAAACCAACATTGTATACCAGTATAGGTGTCAGAAAATTTCTGTAACCCTTAACTGGAGGTCTCTGTGATTCCTAAATTACTTCTTTTTGCTACAGAGACCAAATGGTAACAACTTAATGGTGCACAGAAAATGAATTCTCAGAAGAACCAATATTTCCAACATTTCTTCTTTTTAACAAGAAAAATGTTGCAAGTATGAGCAATGTGCAGGTCCTATTTAGAGTCCAAGTCAGCTTGACATATTTTTTTTTCATTTCAGTGTTTATCAGAAATTCACATTCAGATTATGAACTGTTCTTGCTCCTTTTAAGTTGCAGAGCTATGATTTCAGTCAGATTATAATGCTATTAATGTTCTGAATACAGAACATTATTATTGTAGCCTCATTATTACATTGTTTTATTTTAGTCCCTATGGACTCCAATATTTCATGTATGCGGATTTGAAGGATCTTTTGCCTGTTATCTCCAAATCTTTAAAAAGTCCCTTTGTGCAAAAACCACGGTAAACTAGTTAGCTTCTAATCTGGAGGGAAAAAAAAAAAAAAAAAAAAGTTATGTTAAGCTTCAAATACTGCTTGCTGCAGAATGATGTAGCTTATTTATTGCCTACCCTGTCTTTAGCAAAGAACAGAATTTGCAGTTTTTCTAAACTGTATTCTAGCCAGTCCCTAATTAATGCAACTCTACAGTTGTTTAAATGTTTTGAATGAGATTCTTAATTGCTGTTATATAGCAGTGCATAGGTCTACGTCTATTACTGGAGTGGGAGGGACACAAAATCACAGAAACTGATTATTTCAGCACAGATAGTGAGTACAGAGTGCCACCAAGAGGTAATCTTAATATTTCATCTGTCTTTAAGTATACATGTTCCACTCTTTTGGTCATAATATATTGTGTACTTAGACTTGTAAGTTTGTAGTGAGTGTAATGCAAATAAAGTAACACATAGTGAGAGAATGAAAGCTTGCTTTTTTTTTTAAAGAAACTACTTACAGCTTTTAGTATCTGCAAAATACTATGACATTAAGAAAAAAAATAAAAGATTATGTTCTTTTAGATGTCTCCATTGGTTTCTTCTTTCTTCTTAATTTTTAACAGAAAATTTTCACTGAAGATGGGAGAGAGTATATGTATGAAAAACTTTGTCTGTGTGCTGGAGCAATACCAAAATTAATTTTTGAAGGAAACCCATATGTATTAGGAATCCGGGATACTGACAGTGCACAGGTAAATGCTCTTTGGACTTACACTTATAGAATATATTCATGCTTCTGAGGCAAAATACTAAAAATAGGTGTGGAGTGAAATGTAGAAACACAAGGTGCTGGTTTTTATTATATATCTTTAAATAGGAACATTTTCAGTAACAGAGAAATAACTTTAAAATAGCATTAAATAATTAGTCACTAAATTTATTATGTTTATAGATGGCTCATAGTGTTTCTAACATGAAAATCTAGAACAAATAGTGTTTGTTCTTTTGCCTTCCAGGCAGAAGCCAATTTGAAAATGTAAACAGGAGGTAGGCACTAGTAGAAGCTTCCTTGAAAAGGTGCACCTAGTGAACGATATGAAGGACTGCTTCTCACATTGAAAAGCTACTGAAGGACTGATTTCTTTGGGTTCTAGTGTAGCCTTTCTTTACTGTACTGAATGGAGCTGCAGTTGTAGTCAGAGATGTGGAAAAGTTTTCACATGACTTAATAGGCTAATACTTCAGTGTGGAAATAGAAAGGGAGGTTTGACTGCTATGGATCTTCAGATTGAGAGGAGGAACAGGGAAAGTAAACACTGCTTCTCCATAACATGAGCACTGTAGTTCATCAAAGGACAATAAAAAAGGAAATACCTTTTCAAGCAAACTGAGGTGAAACTATGAAATTACTGTTGTGGTTTGTTTTGGATATTAAAACTTTACCTGAGGTTTGGTTTGGTTTTGTTTTAAAAAGGATAATCAAAAAAAGAAGTTGTATTGGGTTGTATTTCTTTTATTTCTCTGGACACTAAAATTTGATTTGGAGACTTGTTTTTTTTAATTATTATTTTTTTTGTGGAAATAAAACTGGTTCTCAGATTTGCTACAAATTATTTTTTAAATTTCTGAATTATGATCAGGGATTTTTAAATTGCTAAATGTCTCTATCTTTGCTGTCTTAGTGTTGTACAAACTACTGGGGAAGTTTTACAATTTACGATAAAATTGGATTAATAGATATAATAATGCTAATGGTCTCTAGAATAAAGTTTTCTGGATTCTATTACAGGCTCTCTTGATTTTGCTTAAATGTAATTATTTCTGGCTCAGTTTGAGACTTACAAGGCTGTGGAAATAACTCTAGCCCTTAATGTGATAAAACTTCACAGGCTTGTGAAGTTTCTGCAACATATTCTTAGCATAAGTGAATGTATATGAGTAGGCTGAGAAAATCAAAAAGACAGAGGGCAAGAAAATATTAGAAAGGATATATTGATTAATTGGGGTTTAATTTTTTTCTTTTCTAATGCAGGCTTTTCAGAAGCATTTGGCCAAAGCTGAGAGAATAGTAGTGGTAGGAAATGGTGGAATTGCACTTGAATTAGTGTAAGTAAACTACTAAGTTGAAAACATACATATGCAAATAAAATCTTTACCAGTTTGATATTAAATCTTGTGTGCATGAGTTTGGGAGAAGGTTGACGTACAATGAAGTTATAGTTCTTAAGGCACTTAGTAGTAGAATTTGAATAAGAATCATTTTCCACCATATCGTGGAGCTTACTGTCACATAAAATTCAGAAAGCTTGAAAAGAAGCTTTAACATTCAAGATATCAAGAATATACAGTGTTTTTCTAATTTGGCACCAACAGAAATTTCTGTTTAGGATATAAAGAGCAATATTTAAATTATAAAACTTGCCTAATTTGTAGAGGCAGAAGAGGTAACAGGAATAGAGAGGCAGCTTATCTTGCATCCAGCCAAATTTAATTCCATAGAGCTTCTGAAGTGTCTGATTTGACCTTTATCACAGGCAGGGTATCAAGCCATAGGGTCCTACAGTCTGATAGATTGCAGAAACATCTATTATACAATTACATAGTCTTGTTTTACATTGCGGGGTATCAGTTCTTGACTTGGACAGCTACTAAATTGATGATAATGAGTTGATGATCTTGAAGGTCTTTTCCAACCTAGATGATTCTATGATTCTATAAATCATTTTCTGCAGTCTAGTTCATGTTCCAGATAATACATCTTTGCAGTCTTTCTGATGGATACGAACAAGATCCAAATGCTTGTTGCCAGCAGTGGGCAGTCTGGACAAAAAGACACATTTGTTTTTTCACTGTGGGGGACAGGAAATACTAAGTATTATCATTACAAATTTAGTCTGCCTTTCCCTCCTGCCATGTGTTCAGTTGAGATGTGCTGGTGAGAAAGTATAAGCTGCTAAATTGAGTATTTTTTTTTATGGTTTCCTTACGTGAATAGTTAGAAGCTGGAGTAGATATGTTAGGTTTGAAAGTCTTGGATCCCTTATTTGTAGCTTCTGGAATTAACCTTGCACAATTCTAGTGGTCTTGCTAAGAGTCATAGATCCTTTTCTGGGTAGTCTGTCATTTTATCCATTGTTTAAATGTACTCAGGTATGAAATTGAAGGCTGTGAAGTAATCTGGGCTATCAAAGACAAAGCTATTGGGAACACCTTTTTTGATGCAGGAGCAGCTGAATTTCTTATTCCAAAGCTAACTGTTGAAAAACAAGAGACTCCAATTGAATGTAAAAGAACCAAGTATACAATGGAAGGTATGGTGTTTTAGTCTCCTAGCACTGCAGCAGCTGCATTTAATATTTAATATAGCCCTGAAATGAGTTAATTTAGCAGACCATAAATAGCTTAATATTGTTACCAGTGGAATTTGCTTCTTTAAAAAAAAAAGGCAATACAAAAACTCACTCAGTTGATGTGGACACCTGACAGCATGTAATAATTAAGCACATTTTGCAGTATTTAGTTATCTTTATGTCTATGCCAAGTTTAAATTTGATTTTTGGTATTCAATCTGCTGAAGTACCTTCTCTATTATTTGACATATTTTAATGTTTTTGTGAATTATGTCAGTGTTATGGAGGAAGGTGCTGTCCTATACTAAGCTATCCGAGGACCAGATGAAACCTCACAGAACTTTTACAAATGCAGTGAAGCTGCGTTCTTAATAGCAACAGTCAACTAGAATTGCATGAACAAATATTACACAAACATATATATGACCTATAAATTATAATAAAAAGAAGATCATGATTCTAGACTTCAGGTTGGAAGAATAAGTTGTAAAAGTGTCAGACTAAAAGTCACAAAATGACACACAATATTCTTCACTTGTATCATGATGTTAGAATTTGCAGCCTCATGCACTTAGCCTCTTGGAAGCCACTTGGAAGCCACTTAGTGCGCAGCAGATGGACATCAGTTTCACTATTAGCACTGACAATAAGCAACTGAGTTCACAGCTGGACTCCAGAACTCCAGTGCCTCAGAAGCTGTTGGGGATCTCTGTAGCCCTTACAGTCCATGCAGGTACCTAACAGTGCGTGGTTGGTTCAGAGGTGAGTAAGCAGTGAAAGGCATAAAATTTAAAGGTGGCAAAAATACTAGTTTGGAATCTGATTTTTCTGCCAATTAACCATGTCTGGGACTTCACCTTACATTGTTTGTTAGATGTTTTTGCCTTCTTTTTTTTGGCAATTGCATTGTATTTCTCTGAATTGGGAATCCTTGTTCTGAATTCCGTGGACAATGAAGTGGGTATGCTAAATCTGATATTCTCCATCTTTCTGTCTTCAGGAAGTGAGAAAAAAGAAAGACCTATAGCAGCATCTGACAAAGTGGGCAGTGCTTTAGGCCCCGACTGGCATGAGGGCTTACATCTTAAAGGGACTAAAGAGGTATGGTCATAACCTTGCTTACATTTGTTTAACTCTTGCTTTAAATGGATAAGGATTACAGAACTTATAATTATGAAATATAACATTTAGGGTTATTAGAATAAGAAAAATAAGATGTGCTTGAATCAATTCTCTCATCAGAATCACATAGGAAAATACGTTAACACAAATAGAATTGTTTTCTGTTTCAGGAGGGAGGTGATAAATCAGATCCACTGTCATGGTTTCATCAATTTGCTATTCATATTGAAATAAATGTTGGCTTGCACATTTCTTCAGGACTGGTGTCAATCCTAGCTTTAAAAAGAAGCAGTGATACCTCTACTTTCTTAATTGTATTTGCTTTATGTGTACTTTAATATGTGAAAAAAATAGGACAGTAGAACCTATACAGAGGTACAGTCTCCTGTTACAGTAGATATTGAAATGCTAAATCACCAGTGCACGCAAGCATTATCCTCACATAGTGATCAGTTATAGATTCTACTGAGATGTCCTTACAGTACTAACTAAAGGATGTTCAGGATATTCACAGATTAATGATGGTCAAAGGCTGTGGAAATGTGGTTGTCTAGTAATCCTGAATCCAGAAAGTAGTTTAAAGAAATAGGTAATTTTTCAACTTCTATCTTGAGCTCAGAATAGGAGCAGGTGGTTGAAACATGGGCTTATGGAACGTGATACCTTCTTTTTCTCTTTTTACAACATTTAAAATCTAAAATTTTTACCAGAATTTAATTCATGATAGAAAATTGAAGGATTTGAAATCCTGAAAGACAGAAAAGACAAACTGACTTTTTTTTTGTCTGTTCTGATAAGTTCTGTATTCCCTTTTTGTAAACTCAGGGGAACTGGAATATGCTTTCTGGCATGCTAGAAAAATCTATAAATTGTCATGATATTTATAGGAGCATCAGATAGCTGCTGAAAAGGCATATTAATTGCTGCTTACTATGGTTAGATCTATGCCAGATATGAAACAGTGTGAGAACTTGGCTAATGTGCAATGCTTTAAGACGCAAAATATGGTAATTCTTCTTCTCAGGTTAGTAACACCTCAATTTAGGTGAAGGTGCATTTGTTATTAAACATACTGTTGTTAATCATTAAGTTTACATTTTTGACAAACTTTCTTTAGTTTTCTCATAAAGTACATATTGAAAAACTATGTGAAGTAAAGAAAATACACTTACAGCAAGAGTTTTTACAACTGCAACAGACGTCTTTGGCTTTTCCTAAGGAAGAGAAGAACATAGAACCAGATGAGGGTAGGTATGATGAAAAAAAAAAAAGTGCCAGTGCTGATTAGAAAAGCATGTTAAAGATGAAGCAATGCTAGAGCATGTTTGATCTTGATTTCTTGTGCTAAAGGAAATGCAGATTTGGAAAAACAGGCCTTTATTTCTGTACATTAAATGCAATTTTAGCAATTTATAGCAGTTGAATATTTATGGACTACAATTAAATTACAAAATGCTATGCAAAGTCACCTAACTGTTGTGTGTGGAATATTTGTTCTTGTGGCAGCCCAATAAATTGAGGGCTTTGATTCAAGAAAATTCCAGAGAAAGCTAATAGTGGGAACTAAGCTCCAAGTCATTTTCTGGTCCTGAAAGAAAGTAAGAAGTGCTATAGGTAATCTCTGTAATAATAATTATTATTATTTTCATAGCTAATAAACTTGAAATCTCAAATTATTTTTCTTCTCTATTTCATGTCTTACCGTAAGACATAAATAATAAAATAACTTCAGTTGGTTACATTCTAAGGGCAAAATTTTCCCCTTTTTCAGTGCTATGGCCTGTATATGTGGAATTAACTAATGGAAAAATTTATGGATGTGATTTTATTGTCAGTGCAACTGGTGTTGTGCCAAATGTCAAACCATTTCTTGATGGCAATAATGTAAGTATGCTGATTTACTTTGAAGTTTAAACTGTGGGATTTTTTTTAAGTAAGGGAAGAGTTCTTCCAACTGGTTTACATTTCTTTTGACATGAAACAGTGATTTGAAAGGTTTTGAATGCACAAGATCTCAAAATAAGGTAGGTATGTTGATACTGGAAATATCTACTAGGATAAAAACGAATTTCATTAGTGTTCTTGGCTTATTATATTGCTACTCATGATATATACACACAGTGTATCAGTAGATACAATATACACTGTTAAGATTAAGTCTATACAAAGAGAGAAAAACATTTCTGTAGTTGGTGGTTAATGCGGCAAAAATGTAGAAGCATTTTTGTGTTAATTGTGCACCATACACTTGTCTTTAAAATCTTTAAATTTTCTGCTGGGAAGAAAGAAGGCATTTCCAGTAGTCTTCATCTAGGAAAGTGAAGTTTAAAGGTGCTATTATTTATCAAGGAAAGTCACATGTTGAACCAAAACATGGTTGGTGATTACGGCGTTTGTAGCTGCCATGTGAATTTTCAGGCTTTGAAACCACTCTGTTTCCATGGTAGGATATTTGATGTTTTGCAATTCCTTTCAATTAGGAAGTAAAACACTATCCTCTGAAAAAAGCAGAAGACTAGATGTCCCTGTAATGTATTTGAATTTTGGCACGCTCTATTACTTCCCTGCCAGGTATCAGAAATAATAATGTTGAAAACCTGTGCTATGTTCTAAAAATAATACTTAATGTTTTGTGTCTTACCACGGAGCTCTTGCCACTCTATGTCATCTCATTTTAAATAATTGTATTCAGTATGTGATGCTACTATAAGATATTTTTAATAGATGGAGCTTTGAATTATTTTAAAGGGTATGTGAAGGTCACTTGTGAAATGCAACACTGATTTGTTCTTACACTTGGTAAGAAAAAAATATGTGGATTGGGAGGAAATTCTACTTTTGTAGGCTAATTTTGGTTTTGCTTATTTGAAGATTTGACAAGACTAGGGATAAATTCTGTGGGGATTAGGTTGTGTTATAATATGGAGAATATTTTTATAGGGATGATTCCAAAAAAATACTTTGTTATGGCACTCTTCTGGGAAATCTGTTTCATTCCCTTAAAAATGAAGGAGCCTGAAGACTGATGTTTGAATGTGTTATCAGTCTTTTCTAATTGAATCAGATTAGATGAGAGAATGAACAGCCATAGATCGTTTACACCAAATTCCTTTTTCTCTGTTGTGAAAAGCAGAAGAGCATCTTGCTGTGTTCCCTTAGTATTAATTCATACTTTATATCTTAAATTTTTCAATTAAGCAGTAGTGGATTTACTGAAATTTAGGAGGGAATTTGCCATTTTTAATTTGCCATTAAAAAGCAAATGAGACAACCACTTAACATGTATAAAGTTAAATCACTCAGTTAAAATTACTGTTTTTCTTCAGTGCTGATCTGTGCAAATACTTAGTTTTCTATAGGTGAAGATGGAGGTCTTAAAGTAGATAAACACATGCACACGTCCCTGCCAGGTATCTATGCAGCTGGGGATATCTGCACAGCGTCATGGGAACCTAGTCCAGTATGGCATCAGGTAAATCAAATTATACAATTGTGCACTCAGCAGCAATGCAATCTACAAAGTAAATCACACACTGTTACACAGATGGGAGAAAATGTTTAATTGAACTGGAAATCAGTAAGTAGACAGTCCTGGGTGTGTTGATGGTAGATAATTTTATCTCTGTGGCTGAAAATCAAGTTGTTCAGCCTTTCGGACCATAACAAAAATACATAGTGGGCACTGATGAGAACAGTGAGCTTCATTCGTTGTACAGTGATACATATCTGTGTATTTATTTATTTTTCAGATGAGACTGTGGACTCAAGCTAGGCAGATGGGATGGTATGCAGCAAAATGCATGGCTGCAGATGCTTTAGGGGAATCTATTGATCAGGATTTCAGCTTTGAACTCTTTGCTCATGTAACAAAATTTTTCAATTACAAGGTAAAGTAAATACATTCTATCAGTTTTAAACCACTGAGTAACACATGTATTTCTTGTTTATATTCACCTGCTAACACTGAGCAGATGCTTTAAAGGGAGAATGGTTTTAAACTAGAAGAGGGGAGATTTAGATTAGATGTAAGGAGGAAATGCTTCACTCAGAGGGTGGTGAGGTACTGGAACAGGTTGTCCAGAAAAGTTGTAGATTCCCCATCCCTGGAGGTGTTCAAAGCCAGGTTGGATGGGGCTTTGGGCAACCTGATCTAGTGGGAGGTATCCCTGCCCATGGTAGGGGGGTTGGAAGTGGATGGTCTTTGAAGTCCTTTCCAACCCAATCCATTCTTTGATTCTATGATATAATTCTATGATATTGATGAAACAGCATTCTCTATATAATAATTAATCTTTGATTTTCTCCATTCACACTGACTTTGAATATTGAAACCAAAGAGGACAAGGTATATACAGATATATTATAAATTTTAATTGGTGATTACCAGCTGATCTACTTCACAACTCTGCATATATTCTTATTTCATTATCTCTTCATGTATCTTACTTCATTAAGATTCTGCTCATAAAGAAATTCAATACAATTCAGCACGGTAATTGGTTCATTATTGTTTTTAGTGATAACATTCCAGGTGAAGGATTTTTAATTATACTGTAGCTCTGAAAGCCACTGAAAGGGGGGGATGGGTGGGTATATTTATATTTTATTCTAGGGACAAGTATTTCTATGTTTTTATCAGTAGAACTGTTACCAGTGAAGATACTAAAAGCCACTGCAATGTTCTTATTAGTGACTTCTTTTTCCTTCTGTTAGGTGGTGGTTTTGGGAAAATACAATGCTCAAGGCTTGGGTTTAGACCATGAACTAATGCTGAGATGTACCAAGGGACAAGAGTATGTTAAAGTGGTGATGCAGAATGGACGAATGATGGGCGCTGTGCTAATTGGTGAAACAGACTTGGAAGAAACATTTGAAAACTTGATCTTAAATCAAATGGATCTTTCAGCCTATGGTGAAGATCTCCTGAATCCAGATATTGATATAGAAGATTATTTTGATTGAATGAAAACCCATTTCCATTTTGTATAAAGTTTTGACCTTGATTAATGTCTGATAAATCCTTGGAATTACCAGAAATCAGGGATAAGTGCAATTCCTTATTAAGATTTTGTGTTAATATTGTCAATTTACTGAAAAGCAAATTAGGTTAATCTGTATACAAGCACAGGAGCAAAAAGGTACGTGAATTAGTATTGGCAGTGAATTTTGGTGTATGTTAGCCGAGAACATGAGAACAGGGCTCTAAAACTCCTAAAAAACAAGCTTTGCTATGCTGTTAAGATACCACTGCATTTACCTGAACGCAGGATAGCCTTCGCTGTTGAAAAAAACTTAAAGCTCTATGGAATACATGTTAAATCCAGCACATTCTTGCTTGGGGAAGAACTATCTATGATGTGCTACCATCCATTCCACTATCATCCCTCCACTGCTCAAACCTTTGAGTACTTGCTAAAGATTTCAAGTCTCTTCTTACAGCTGATTACACCATGTCTTGCAAGCTGGCAAATCTTTATGGCACAGGGCACTCAGAGCTTTTGCCACCGGGAATGTGGTTTACAAATACACAGCAAGCTGTATTTTTTTTTTTTTCCTTTTTCCCATAACTTAATGTCTAAAAAGTATTTTCTACTCAGCTAAATGCAGAACACAGTCTTTGAACTATGAAAGCTAGGATGAAGTGTCCTTGAGATACTAATTGAGAACAGTATTTATTTTTTTTAAACTGTTTGTCACTTCAGCTCTCTAGGTAATGTGGTAAAGTTGCACCAGTGCATGCTGTGTGATTTTCAGCAGGACCACTGCAGGGTCCACTTCCAGGAAAGGCTAACACAGTACCACTGCTGGCTGTCACCTGCCTCCAGTGAGTGAACTTGCTCCGCCTTGTCAGAATCGTGTGGAGCAGGCTGGCAGGCTGCTGCATCCAGCTTATTTGGCAGAACGTACTGGCAGACTTCTAAATGCTGGAAAGCATAGTTACAGGAGCATGACCCTAAGTGCAAAGTTTATTGAGATGTGTTGCAGTCTCAAGGCTAATTAGTTTGCAGGTGTTTTTTTGTTTTGTTTTGTTTTTTAATTTTGTATGACTCCCATATCCTGATGGATTTATTAATTCTTAATAAACAATTATTACCGTCACAATAAAATGATGCAGGAGGATTTCTTGGCCACTTTCTGCCCTCTTCTTTTTTAAACCATCTTGCATATTGGTTCAAGGAAGGAATTTTTGGAGGTACTAAATACAAATTTTACTTGTGGCAACTATGTTGCCAAGTAGGGTTTAAGATTTAAATTTTATTCAAAATAAAAATCGTAACAGGCTACCTGGATGTACATTTAGTTATACAAGATGCACCCTGCTAATCATGATATGTATGTACAGACTTGCTTAAATCAAGTTCATTCTTTTTTGTTACTAGTAATAATTGAGTGTCTCCTTTCCTAGGTGATAAAGCCTAACATTTCAAGCTATTCCTTAATGTACTTCTTGTATTCCGTAGTGCTGTTCATAGATCTAAATTGTTTCATACTTGATTTTGGTTTTGATCTGCAGTTGTTACCTGGGAGTTAAGATCTAGGTTTAAACTGGGAGCATTTCATTGTACAGAGTTGGTGGTACATGTTGGGATTTTTCCCAGAAAATCACTACAGTTATTTTGAAGAGAATGACTGTTTAATTAACTTAATTAAATTTTTGACAAAGGATTCAATTAAATGATAGGTGAAACTCTAAGCTTCAGTCAAAAGATTATGTCAGAAAAATAAAGATGAAGAGTTTATTTTAATTATCTGAGTTTTTTTAAAAAAAAAATATTTAAGTTAATACACATCTGAATGCCTGAACGGGTCCAAAATGAAACCAACTAGACAACCAGACCTAAGTTTATAATGGGTTTGACATCAGCTTATTGATCATTGGCTGTGAAAATCTTAAATAAATAAATAAAAATCTAGCAAATAGATTATTCAGCCTCTTGTGTGCCTAACTAGCTGTTGCAGTCAGTAGCAGCTGTTGGCTTTTTACCACTATGGTAGCAGTTACCTTTTTCTGAAGATACCAATGTACACATGCATTTAAGGAAGTCAACTACTTCTTTACTTAGCTGTATGTGTAGTAGAAATATATTCTCCTGCTGTCTGCAGCCCCTCTGAAATGGGATGCAAAAAATGCTGTAACTGAAATTTTCCCAAGTCCATACAGATTGTCGAGGAGAGACTGTGACTCTCAATGCCAACGTTGGGTCAGGAGGGCGGTACAGGTAGCTGAATTCCTCCATTACAGGTAAGGTTAGGCTTGAAAAGAAAAAGGCCTCTTGGCACATCATTACATAACACAAAGTAGGATTAAAACAATAAGCCACTGATACATTTTAAATAATTTAGAAGATAATAATTGTACAAATGTACATTGTTCTGAAAAGAAAGCATGTACTGAGCCCTCCATTGCAAAAGAAGTGAAGCTCTTAACATACACTGACACTTGGCTGTACTAAAAAGAATCAGCTTTTCTGGACTCCTTAAGCACTACTTCAGGTTGCCTGAATTTGAAACAAGGCTAAGTCAGGGGGGTTGCTTATTGCTTAGAAAAGCATATCACTTTCTTCCAGTCTACTTAGTGTATGAAAATGAACCTTTAACTATATAAAAAGAAAAAGTTGGTATTTACATTTGACTAATTATTATAAACATTTACAGAAATGTTCTGTGTTCCACAGCAACCTCTGAATAGGGCTTTGGTGGAGTAGATGTAAATCACTAGCAATCTTTATTTTCAGGTAATTTCATTAAGTAGGTCCAAAGCTTCATCTGCTAACAATTCAAGGCTAGGGTTTAGTAAGAGAAGCTGAAAATGTTGCAACTAATACTGAGCAGCATGACTACCCTTTTAAGGAAACAGCTCTAAACTACTTTTCAATTCAGCTAGAATTGATGCATATTCAAACCAGGTATTTTAATTGTGGTAACAACATACCCATACAGCTACCACTACATTTAAAACTAGCAGAAAAAGTAGAAGTTACTGATCTGAGCTGCAAATGCAGTTCAGCCTAAGAAACAAAATCTTGTCAAAGGTCGTCTGCTGTAGGGTTTGGTGCCTTTAAATACGTGTAAGATAATGGTGCCTACAAGGCTCTAAGTTGAGATCAGTTTCAAAGGAGTTGATGAGGGTAATTTCCTGATTAATGAATTTACCCAACAACGTTGTGTAGTTCTGGTATTAGTTTGTCAATATAGCTCATTTTCTAGTTTAGGAGAGAGCGGTTGTGGTATTCAGCTGCCTAGCATGGCAAAACCACCCCAGGAGAAAGGGGAAATCCGGAACCCTGGGGGCTAAATTTTCCCTTGAAGAAAGCTGAAGTCACCAGAACTACAAGCTTGTGGGAGCTTAGCATTTACTTCTGATTGTCAGAGCAAATGAATCTGTAAATGAATGTTCTAACCTTAGGCATTTGAATGCAGCAACAAGAATAATTAGTATTAAGTATTTAAAAGCACATAAAGGACATTACCTGTTGGCTCTTATTTTCAACTTTCAAGTTGTTCAAAAATACTTTTAATACACAACCATGACATTCATATCTTTGAGCTTAAGCACTGCTTAAATGTTAAGCATAAACAGAACAAAAGCCCAGCAGTTGTTACCAGAATTGAAAGTGTAGACAAGGCTGCTCCTTCAGGCTTATTGTCTCAACCAGGCTATTCTTGCTGCCAACCCTGACAAATGCAAGTGGAACAGAAAGCACTAGTGCTTGGTAGCTAAAAAAGACTTTACCAGTTACCAAATACTAGCAACTCATGTTTTTTTTCTAAATTCATCAAGGTAAGAATCTCAACAATTCTTTTTATCTTCTGTCCCTTTGCACCTACTACATCAAGGTCTTCCGATGTTCAACTTTAGGTCCAGAGAACATTCAATGTGGAATTCAGTTTTCCTGCCTCCCTCCCTGCAAACATCCCTCCTGTCTTCAAAAAGGAGGATCTCCGAAATGTGCCGGTCAGCATCATCTTAGCAAAGCATGCTGATCAACCCAAGTGACTGAGCTAACTGCCCATATAAATATGGGGATAGCAATTGATGATAGATAACTTGACTTCAACAAGTCTCTTGACATGCTCTCATAATTTTCTCGTTGCTAGAAACATCAGAGATATAGACGGAATAAACATACAACAAGGTAGGAAGAAAGTTGTCTAGACCACTTGATTCAAAGAACTGAGAGTGGTGGTACGAAGTCCAACTGGTGGCCGTTTACAAGTTACAATTTAGGGTCATTAACGATCTGGATACTGGGATGGGTGTACTTCAGCCAGGCTGCAGATGATACCAAAGCTGGGGGAGCTGCTGCTGCACTGGAAGGCAGGGCTGCTGTTCAGAGAGCCCTAGGCAGGCTGGACACATGGGCTGACAGGGAACCTTAAGTTAAAGACAAAAGCAAAATCCTGCACCTGTGAGTAGCACCAAGCAATGGTACAGGCCAGAGCCTGACTGGTTAGAAAGTAGCTTTGCGGTAAAGGACCAAAGCTATCGGTAGGTAACAAACTGAACATGAAGCAGCAATGTGCCTTTGCAGCACAGATAACAACTGCACAGTAGACTACATTTACCAAGCATGTAAGCAGCAGTTTGATCGATGTGATTCTTACTTGTGAGATGATAGCTACAGTGCTGGGTTCATTTTTGGACATCCCCCTAAAAGAAACTGTTACACACTATTGAGTCCAGCAGAGGGCTGCAAAGCTTTCAAGGGACTTGGGGAGGAGAAGCTGAGATAACTGGATTTGTTCCAGATTAAGAGAGAAAAAGCTGAAGTGGAAGGGGATCGTTGTCTTGAACTACCTAATGGAAGAACATAGCAGCAATGGGGCCAGACTCTTCTCAGAAGAGCACGGTGATAGGACATGAGACAAAAGACAAGCTGCAATACAGGAAGTAACCATTAGCTGTAAGAAATTTCCTTTATTCTTTTTTTGGCATGAAGCTGCTCAAACACCAGAGCAGGTTCTGAGAGAGGCTGTGAAATCTCCATCCATGGGGATAATCAAAACTCATCTGGACGCAGCCCTGAGCATACTGTTCTGACTGGACCCACTTTGAGCAGGAGGCTGGACTACATTTCTGGAAGTCCCTTCCAACATGTGACTCTGCAATATTTACTATAGTAGTTTCTATACACTAGACTTCCAAAAGAGTTAATAAAGGCAGCACAATAATTACTTACAGTTTGTAGTCATTGCTGTATCGTAAGATACACACAATTATTTTGATATCAAGCAATTTTCCCTTAACCACTTTCGCTAGACTTGAGGATTTTAAAGATCTTGTTTAAATTAAATTCTAAAGTTAATTTAAAAAGCACACAAAAATGTCATTACTAAAACACAAATTGAGCTTACACACTGGATTGTCCATGGAGAGGCAAACATGATGAGATCCTAAATGTCAACTGTACAATTCAGTCAAGAACTACTGGCTGGTCATCTCCACCTGCTTGAAGCTTAAACTTCTTTGCTTTTAAGTTAGATCCACAGCTATGCCGCTTACGTTCTTGTGACTTCTTCACCTCTGGATCTTGGACGGTCTCTGAAATAGTCTGAGCATTTCCACTACTTCCTTTTGAAGTTGAAGACTCAGATGGTTTATTCTGTAAGTTATAAACAATTCTATTAAAATTCTAACGTTGGTTTTCTTTCTTAGTGTTCCCAAGCAAAAGAGAAGATGATGTCAATTTCAAATCCCATTCATTGTATTATTATGCAAAATAAATTGTACAGATGCCAACCTCTTAAAATAATCTCTAATGGAAAGGTATACATATAGCAAGTTGGTAAAGATATAATTACCCTGTGAACACTTTTCTTGTTTGTTGTCCCTTGTATTGTGATGTGGTGAGCCTCATTTTTCAACAGTCCCGCTTTTGGTCCTATCTTCAGGTAGGATATTGTAGCAAATGCCGTGAAGCTGAAGTCTTCCCTGTATAAATTAAATCAGTTTTATACAGAAGGTTGAGAACAAAGTCGGGATAGAGCATGCAGGTAAAAAACGGGACATGTATGGTAACCCTTCTGATTGATGTTCCAAACAGCAGCTTGATTCTGCCCTACCTAGCCAAGCGGATAGTCACTTAATTTAGAGTGAATCTGGTCAATGCTTAGCATAGTTTAATTTGTGGACTTTTATACATATGCACACACACACATCTCAATCTTTTGGAATACATGCAGGAAAATGAGGAAAAAATGTAATTAGTCATCTGCTCACTCTCTCTAGAGTATAAAAAGTCAGCTGCAGAAAAGGATGCAAAAAAATCTAGTCAAAAAATTAAGAGATTAAATGTTTGATTTGTGCATATTCTTGGAATTTTCTGAAACTAAATGAAAAAACAAAAAAAAAAAACATGACACAGAAAACTAGATTACACAAGAAGCACTGCTGTTTTTTTTTGCTATGCTTTTTTAAAATTTCTGAATACCACTCTCCACATTAGCCAGCCTGTCCTGACTTCAACTCTATATAGACAATCCCATTTGCTTTGCTTATCCATGACATGTAAATAATATTCAGTATAAATAGCAGACTTCTCTGGAATGAAGCTTCCTGCAGACTTCTAACTGCAGAAGACCCCAGCTTTTTAAAATTGTGAGAGATAGTGTTTCGAGTATTCCTACATTTCTATTTTAACTATTTTAACATTTTCATGTAGAAATAAAGTAGTTTCTATTTTTTTTAAATACATTAAACGCTTCTGAATACAAGACTATGGAATATATCCATTAATATTGTAGAGAAACAACATGGCAATAAAGGTAAATGACTACTAGTTGTTCAAGAAGAAAGGAGTACTGCCATACCTACCTCAGATACTGCTGCAGCAGTAAATGGGCAACAATTCTCTCCAGTTCTTCTCGAGGGAGCTTTGGTGGAGTAACTTCAGCCACCCTCAATTTTGATACACCTTTCCCAGACCATGCATCAATTAACTTCAGTGGAGTGAGTTTCTCACTCATGTTTTCAGCTTGCTCAAGTATCTTGATTAGATCCCTGCAGTACCCTGTGATATCCATTTTCTCAAGTGCTACAAGTAAAAATGACATAATATTAAATTGTATGTCATCACATATAGTTATTTATATAGTACCCATATATTCACTAGGTGTGTATGTATACATAAGCATTTTTACATGTATTGATACATCTTTCTGTATATGTATATATTTGCATGTAATGCCAATGCTTTCATGCTTTCAGTTTAAAAAAACAAAACAAACAAACAAAAACTATAACTTAACAAATGGAGCTGTAACTTTTCATCTGTCCAAGTAGGATATACTTGCAGTGAAATTTACATTTATCTTTCTACTTCGTTATTAAAACACCTGCAAGCATGTTTACAGGTCTATATTACAAATGTTTACATTACAAACCACCATTTCAAAGAAACATTTCCAAAGCATAATATTTGTACAGTAGCTACTATATTATTCTGCAACTGGATTCATTTTCCTCACCCATAATACTTATTATGGAAAGATCAGAGAAAAGGTCAAAGAAAAACTGAGGAACATACTCAAGGCATTTCTTCTCTCAAAACAGTAACTGACAAAATAAGAGAGAAAAAATGTCACTATACAGATTATCTTCATAATGAATAATTATTACACAGCAGTAACACACATATCCAAGCAGAACAAAATGATCATGCTTCTACTGCATGATCAGATCATGGCATAGAATTACGCCAAATACCTTCCTCCAATACTAAGAATTAGATACTGAAAAGTCAGTACTACTCTTAGGTTTCCTCAGACCTCACTTATCTGTCAAGAGACCCTGATGGTAAAGCAGCAGAACAGGACATATTTCAGCTATACTTCACTACATTGCACCTTCAAGTCTTGGGTACAAGCCAGATCCATACTTTCTTCAACCTCTGAGCTAGGTATAAATTTCACCTATGCCTTGATTTTGCCAAACAACATTATTATGTGAAATGTGTTCATTTGATTCGTGTCAGCATGGAACAATGCTAGGGCCGCATGATGAAATATAAATAACCTTCTATTTAAGAGAAACAGAGTGATTAGTGTACATAGTTCTTGTATCATGCAAAGGAACGGTCCAGCAATTTGTGTAAATAGAGGGTTTGAAGGGCGAACATTGAGACTCGAGTCTGGGAGATAAGAGGACCAAGGAGTTTTTTTAAGAAACTGCTGACTTTTGCATGGGATGCTGCCCAAGCCTCTGATATCCGTCAAAGAGATCCACCAAATAAGGAGAAAGGGGGAGTTGAAGGATGACTGAAGGACAAAGCCGGGGAGGAAGACTACGAGTCTTCAGCACAAGAGTCCCCCAGAAAAACCACCAGAGACTGATATGCATGCATCTGGAGAGAGTTCGGATTCTGGGAACTAATTATAATAACCCTGCCTTTTCTGGGAATAGCGATGAATATGTATTAGTCTAGGAGCATAAAAATCAGCCACCTGATGTAATAAGTGTGCGTCTTGGTGGAGCAGAGACTCCCGGCGCACCCAGCGCTGTTTGCTTGCCTCTATTCACTTAATAAATTACAAACTTTGATTAAAATCCTATTTGGGACTCAGTCATTTATCACAATTATATAGATAGAACTTTATAATGCAAAAAAAGTTAAACATCTTCGTTTTGTCCACTTTACCCCCAAAAAGTATTCAAGAAAAAGGAAAGTGTAATTCCCCAGCATGCCTGTGGGCAAAATGGAAGAACTTGTGTTCGATAATTGTATTCTACACAAAATCATCCTCTTCTACCATGCAGCCTAGTTTGTTTCTGCTCCTCTCCCAGATTCCATGCATATCTGGCCCATATGCCTTCCCTCTTATAATCCTAACTTTCTTCTAAAGGAAGAGCACATGCCAGACAGACATTGTGCTGTTAGAGCTAGCACACAGAAAAATCCTGAATTAGTGTGCTCAGTGCACACAAGCATCACATGCACACTCCTGACAAATGCAGGACTCATGAGCACGCAGCACTGAAATCCTTTGATATTGTACTGCTAATTCTGAAAGATACCAAGTGTTTGGCATCATGCAAAAAGCCAATCTAGGAGGTATCCTGCTAAACACCCTGTATTTAGCAACACTAAATCACTGTAAACTGATGTTCATGACAGAAGTTGCACCTTGGAAATAGGCAGTACCTTAAACATGCTTTACAGAAGTTGCTTACAGTTGGTTTAAACTAGATTATTTGTACCAACCTTTTCCATGTTCTCTCTCCTTGTTTGTAAAAACAATTTACTTACAGTTTTCTCTGCAGCAGTTATCACACATTCTGTTGCAATGTGCAGAATCCCATACTTCATCAAAATGACGGGCTATGAGGACCCGGCGACACCTGAAAGAACAGAATAGCTAGGAAGGGCTATGGAAGATAAATCTACACACCTGTGTTACGAATCATGAAAATGGCAAAAGTTCCTCTGGTTAAGCTTGTATCTCAAAACAAGCATAAAGAATTGTCTCAGGAAAATCAGAAGACAAATACTGCAACATCGTATCCCTGTCAGTCATGCTACCAGGAGTAATCAATAGCTTTCAGTAATAGTAAATACTGCACTGGGGACAGTAGAATGAAAAAAATCTTCATAACATAAACTGATTCTTAGAATGAGACCAACAAAGGCTGCATTGAATGCATGAATAGTCTGTAACGTAGAAGTGTTTTCCATGATGTATTCAATACAGCTCAGTATAGCAGATAAAGCATTAAACACATCTGGATTCCTCTGTGGCCATCAAACACTGTTACCTTTGAGTAAAAAACACGGCGTTCCAGTACTTGCTCTGAATGGGATTTGAAATCCAAACACAGTTTGTTGACAGATATTTTATGTTAATGTAACAGCTTCCAGAACACTATCCTGAAGCTGACAAGCAACACATCAACATTCAGATATGTGTAAGAGTACACATAGTAAGCAGCCAAACTACAAACCCCAAACTCAAGATTCTGTTACAAAGGCAGTGTTTCTATGCTGTGCTGTTTGTTTGTTGTTAAATAGTCTGTAAAAACAAACAACAAAATTAGCCTATTTAAAACCTGAGCAACTAAGCCACTATAGTAACTTACTTGCTTGCATTCTGGCAGTAAGACACCATATCGTACAGCTTCTCTTGCCCTACATTTTCCATCACTACCATTGAGCTGATTCTGAATATATCTCCAAAACCATAATACAAAATGCAGTCAGCTTTTTGGTCATCCCTACCTGAAATGCATTAAAACAAACACAAAACGTAGAATTTAAGCATCTTCTGGTACAAATTTCCACTCTCATCTGCATTGGCTTCTGCAGCCCCCATGGGGTACACCACTGTAACAGACTATCAAGCATAATATATCAGCCAACAGACTATAGCATGATACAGACTAGAAATAAAATATATTTAGAACAGTCTTCTACAACAACAAAATCAAGCAAACTAAAAATAGTACACAAAGATTCTGATTCTTAAACAACCAAAATATAATATTAATGTGACACTGAAAATCAATGCAATCACCATTTCCTCACCCTACATCTCCTGGAAAATTCTATCCAAATATATATTGAAGCCCAATTCATACTTGATTAAAAGACACTATGACCTTCAAATATCTCATTATGTTTTCATGATAACAAATAAAGAGAGAATTATTTATGATTTGAAAAAATACTCAATTTAAAACTAACTGTGCCTTCTATAGCTGAACTTAGATCATCTCTTCCTTCCTGTTGGCCACCCCTCCTGATGATGTGGTGGGTGCCCTCCTTATGTTTGCAAGATCCAGAGAGCTGAGAAGGCCTGAAGAACCAACACTTTCTAGAAGTTTAACATAAAACAGGAAGTAACTACTTCACTTGGATAGGTAGTTGGAGGAAAAAGGCAAGTTTCATAAGCTAAGTGATATGCTCAGGCAGGTGAATAGCAGTGCTTAATGACCCTCCACCCCCTGCAGAAGAATCCCATTTAAATAAACTTATGTAAAAAGGAAGCAGATAAAAGCTGGTTGAAATCACCCTAAGTTGATAAACACTGTGAAATAACTATTTAGCACCTATAAGACCCCTGCCTCACCTATATCTATACTTCCTGTTACATCCAGCACTATCTAAAAGTAACCAGATTCTAGTGCAAGCATATACAAACTCCCACAAACTTTGATGACTTTTTTATTTCTTCAGACAAAATTGAAACCAAGTTCTATCATAGAAGCAGAGTTAACATATCAACCAATTGCCCTTCTTGGTCCTTACAAGACTTTCTTTCACGTATCTGTCTTTGAAATCTGTCTTTGAAAAAATAAGAGTGAGTACAAGCTAAAAAAAAATCAACATCCAACAACAACAACAACACTTTTTTTTTTTTTTTTTTTAAGCTACACCAGCTGTTTAGTGCTGCTATACACTGGTCAACCCTTAAAATTCTAACCCTCAAGCTCCCCATCCCACTTGTATTTCTGTGGCCAGTAAAATTCAGAGAAATCATACACCATCTAGAGAAAATCTGAGCAGATTATGCATCCCAGTTGCTATGCAAAGAAAACAACATCCTTTCTGTGAGAAATCTAATCAATGCCACATCAGGAAATTATCTGGTATGCCACAGATACCACAAAAAAACAAGTAAACCCAAAAAATGCTGAGTAAAGGGCTAGATATTCAGTTATTTTTGCTACATTACAGTACAGAGGCCTCAGATCATGAATGTTTTTTGTATCTGCTTTAAAGACTCTAAGTAGAGGCACAGTGGCGTTATACACTTTGTAACCCAACTCACAGACAGGAGACTGCACATGTATCTGAAGTGAAAGAACAATTTTAGTGGTTAAATAGATGTCAGCTGATGCTTTGCAAATGCTGTTTACTACAATACCTGCACGTCCACTCTCTTGGTAGTAATTCTCCATTGACTTGCTCATGGAATGATGAATTACAAACCTCACATCAGGTTTATCTATTCCCATGCCAAAAGCAACAGTTGCCACTACAACCTGAAATAAGATTAAGAAACCATCAAGGTGCTAAAACACTATTTGTTTAAATGAGACAGAAGTCTGTGAGAAGTATCTACTTAACCTGGATTTGATTTGCTGCCCATCCTTTATGAACTTTGGTCTTATATTTAGCATCCATATTTGCATGGTAAGTCCCTGCCTTGATTCCCAGTTTCTGCAAACTCATGGTAACTTGCTCAGAGTCCTTCTGAGAAAAGCAGTATACTATTCCTGCACAAAAGTGAAAGATACCTTATTGTAATGTCTTCAAAAATATTAAAAAGCAACAACAACAAAACAATCCCCAATACTTAAGGAGAAGAAAAATTAAAAACATATATTAACTTAAATAAAAATCAGTAAGTGGTCCTCATGTATATTCAACATGTGGTATTGGTAGCCATGATTGGGATTTAAATAATCAATTTGAAAAAGACAAAATAGGTAAAAGATAATATTAAAGTCCTCCTAACAGGCTTCCTACACTATGCAAAAAGTGGCTTACCTGTCTTTTAGGGTTTTCTCCTACTACAGAGAAAAAGAGTTCAGTCTCCAGCTCTGGCTTGTAGACTGAAGAGAAAATATGGATGCCAAGCTGCGTAATCATGGCAGTATTCTATCAATGTTCAAGGCAGACAATGCTTGCTAGTGCTTATGTAAAATGGTCCCTTTATTAAAGGGGTCCATCACGTCCCTTATGACATCTGATACCTCACATGAAATGTTTCAAATGAACTTCAGGTGTTTTCAGTTAAATCAACTTTTAGTCATTAGTCAGTTTGGGCTAAGTCTACAATTACACACAAAGCCATGCAGTTTGTAATAATTTCAGTGCAGTTCTGTACACAGGGAGCTGCCCATCACAGTCACCGAGTTCTACAGCAGAGAAAGGGATTGACTGCTGCTTCAGAAAACTGGGTCCCTGTTGCCTTTGTAATATGACTGTCCTCTTGATTTGCAGTACATGGTTGCATAAAGTCCAGCTTTTACAGTTCTACCTTCATCACAGAAGCACAATTCACCTCATCATCCATCCATCCCGGGCACTGAGTAATACATTAATTTTATGATCAAATATGAAAAAGAACTGTTATAGGTATTAAGTACACTAACACAGATACTATATGGGAATGAAGTAAGAACATACAGAACTTTTTTGAGACTTGTTTTTACTGTCTTAAAAATTGCTATTATTCTTACTGACGTAAACATCGTCCTACATAAGTCAACATTATATTTAATACTTCAGAAGATACAAATAAACACTAAAGAATGAAAAGATTAATTACTCAAGGTAGGGATCTTATTAAGTTTCATCTCTTTTAACGTTGGCTGTTCAATGTAATGTGAAAGTGGTATTTCTCTATATGTTTCTCCATGTTCCTATATTATCATTTGAAGTTATCCCTATAATGCTGAAGATTATAAATAATAACATAATTTTACACTGTTTACCTGAGAGCCCTTTGTATCTTCCGTTAATGACCTTAACAATGTCCTCAATGAAATCTTCATTACTTGAAGGTTTATGCCGAACCTCAAAGGAAAATACACACGTGTCAGAGAGTTCTTCAAGTTGGTAAACTATCTGTCAAACAATTCTATCACCCTATTTCTCCCAGTACAATAAATACAACTGTTCTGTCATTTAACCAAAATTACCATACTTTGGTTATTAAGAGAGAGGTTACATCTCAAAAGCCCATAGAAAAAAAGCCCACAAATTTTCCCACAAAGAACAACGAAAGAAGATACAGACAGACAGAAAATACAGTACATTCACACCTTTTTGCAATGATATGACATACTTTCCAATAGGTTGCAGCAGTCTGAGCCTGCTGCCCACCTCTCCCTTGTACCTATCTGTGAAGCCTTGCTCACAGAGAACTGGGCAGCCCACATACCTATGCAGATGATTGCAAGTTCAGATCAAGTCATTAAACAACACCGTCATTAAGTTGCAAGCTACATATTATGAAAATGGGTAACTGGCAATCTATCCTGAAATTCATCAGCTGTAACTTACAGAAGATAACATAACTGTGATGCAGTTCAACAAACAGGTAGTAAGAACATACCTCATAGTAAAGATTGGGCCGGTTGAAAGATGCAGTAAAAGTAATGCATTTCTGAACATGCAAAATTGTCTGAGCATCCTTTAAAACATGATTTGTAGCGGTTGCAGTTAACCCAATCAAGGGAGCATTGGGAAACTGTCTTTTCAAGATACCAAGGGACTTGTAGTCTAAGCAAGAATACAAAAAGAGGAAAGAAAAACGTCTTATCCCACAGATCTAAAGTTTAAAAAAAAGATATTCATCTTGATAGTATTATAGGGGATAGTAATGCAATAAATGTTGCTGATATTATTATTACTGCTAGTTACCACAGAGCTAATTTATATATCCTATTTATATATCAATTTATATAATTTATATATCCAATAAGGTTGTACTTAACAAAATGATTACTTCTAACTGGATTTTATAAAAGTCACAATTCAAAAGGCAAAACATTGAAATAGAACTTGTTAAAAATTATAAAAAATTATGTGGCATTGCATTAACCAATGTTCAGATTATTTTGCAGGTCTGTTTTTAAGAATTTTTGCAAATACAGCTTTGATAAGAAACAATGTGGAATTTGAAAAAAATACTGAATAAAGACTACTAAAGAAATATTCAAAGGCTAAGTGCTGACAATGACTTGTTGACTCCAAACAAAAATGCAGCCAGAGATATATACCCAAATTCCACATTGCCCATTTCACTTGCACCAGCTCTTTGCTCAGACACCTTTTTTTTTAAAAAAAAAAAAAAACTGCAAAGGTTCACTTCACAGTTATTTTTGCACCATATCAAAATTTTTCTTTTAGAGGCAAAGAGACAGTAAGTTAGTTTTCTACAACTGACGAGATAAGAAACAATCTGAAGCACCTTTTCTTTCCCTGAAAATCAAGTGCATTTATTTTAAACTGCTTTAGAAGCAATTAAAATATATCACGTGAATTTCCAAAGCATTATCATCACCTCTAATGCAGATATCTTATCAGATTATGAGCCTTGGCATCCTAGAATGAAATTATTTACCTCACCCAGAGCGCTAAAGGAGTGGTATAAAAAATTACCCATTTTTTTCCTGTAGCAGATTAAAGATGACTGTACTGGCTATACTATAGGAGGCAGCCAAAAACAGTTTCATTAGCAGCTTTTCAGAATACTGACAGCAAAATGTATAATGAAATTGCTGCAACTTCCATGAACTTAGCTCCTGGACAAGGACAGAGTCATTTGCAAATTAAAGTCCTTGAGCTAACACAGATTCTTGCCATACCTAAGTATGGAAGTACTTATTTAACACATGAAGAAATAACTTGGCTTTATTCTAGGCCTAACTTAGTATTTATTGATGCCTGAATGACACTGCAAACTGGATTACTAATGAGCATACCAGGCCTGAAGTCGTGGCCCCACTGACTACAGCAGTGGACCTCATCTACAGCAATGCGAGCAAGACACCCTGCTTGATAAGCTTTCTCCAGCTTTGACATGAACATTTTGCTTTTTGCAATCTTCTCCGGGGTCACATAAATGAGCTTCAGTTGTGAATTTCTGTTTAGCATTTCAGCATGAACCCACTTCACATGTTCCTGTTCAAAACAAAAGGAGAAATCAGGGGAGAACAAACTAGTGCAACACACTGAAGTTGCTTACTGCTAAGATTCTTAAGAGGTTATTAACAATTCATAGGGGGGTGATTAACAGAGACTGATAAAACTGTTACATAGTATTTACTGCTACTCTAAGTCTTTGCAGCAGATCACTACATATAAAACATTCATTTTTATACTTGGAAAATTTGTTGCAGAACTTTGAAAAAGCAATCTATTGAAAGTTTGTTTATGTGTGTACTAACTGCATTTTCCCATTAAGCTACAACGTACCAAACAAACCTGTGGTACTAGGAGTACCAACCGTAACTTTTATTACTGAATTTTCAAAGTGCTCTACCTCAAAGCTCACTCTAAGTTTGGCAAACTGCATCAGGCCACTTACCTACCAAACCCACTCTCATGTGCAATTTAATGACTACGGCCTTGTGTCAATCAGGAAAAAAAATATTTCACTATGAAAAGCAATTGACTAATAACAGACCAGGAAATACATTGCTTGCTGGTCTCAAGATCAGTTTACCATCCCGAAGTAAGATACGTGAAAGCCTGCATTCCTCACCATGTCACTACTAGATAATAATAATCACCTCCTCTAACCTTCTTTTGAATCTAGAAACTGAGTAAAAACATAGAATAAACACCAAACAAAGGTTGCGCACATCCCATGAAATCTATTTATTCCTTGAAAGATGTTGGCTTAAATGTGTTCTTGTTATTAAAACAATAAAACAAGAAATTTCCATGAGCCAGCAGTGTGCCCTGGTAGCCAAGAAGGCCAATGGGATCCTGGCATGCATTAAAAGGAGCATGGCCAGCAGGTCGTGGGAGGTGATCCTCCCCCTCTACTCTGCCCTGGTCAGGCCTCATCTGGGGTACTGTGTCCAGTTATGAGCTCTCTGGTACACAAAAAGACAGGCATCTTCTGGAAAGAGTCCAGCAGAGGGTAACAAAGATGATACAGGGCCTGGAGCATCTTCCCTGTGAGGAAAGACTGAGAGACCTTGGTCTGTTCAGCCTGGAGAAAAGAAGTCTGAGATGGTATCTTATTAATGTTTACAAATATCTTAACTGTGGGAGACGGAAGGATTTGGCCAACCTCTTTCCAGTGGTTTGTGGGAGTAGGACAAAGGGCAATAGTCAAAAAATGGATCACAGGAAGTTCCGCACCAACATGCAAAATAACATCTTCGCGGTGAGGGTGACAGAGGACTAGAGGACTGGAGCAAGCTGCCCAGGTAGGTTGTGGAATCTCCTTTTCTGGAGATATTCAAGGCCTGACTGGACACCTACCTGGGCAACCTGCTCTAGGGAACCTGCTTGGGCAGGGGGGTTGGACCTGAAGGTCTCTGGAGGTGCCTTCCAACCCCTAGAATTCTGTGATTCTGTAATGCTAAACTTGATCATGTTATCCATACCACAGCATATATCTGGCAAGATACTGTTGACAGAATGGCATTAGCTGCTAAAACTGTGCTATTAATTCAGCATTCAAAAATAACACGAACAGAGGCAAGATACCAGCATGTATTTCATAAAAAGGCATCAAAATTGGGCAGTTAAACATACCTTACTGCTTGAAGCATTTAATAAAGTTGCAGAAATGCCAAGCTGTTCCAGAACCATGAGCTGATCTTCCATAAGTGATATCAAAGGACATATCACGAGTGTGAAACCTGTAACAATAAATTATTTGTGGCATCTGAAGCATTGTTTGAATGTTGTCATCTCTAATACATTTAAAAACAAGCAAACGAAAAAAACCATTGCATCAATCCTGTTCTGTAAGAACTGCGCAACAGGAGTTTAAACTTCATACTTAGTAGCAGATTCCTTTCCCAGACAAATGAAGAGAGTGACAGGTCACATAGGGATACATTTGATCAACTGCCTTTGACATGAATGTTTTCTTAGAATCTAGACCACAAACAACTGTGCTGCAACAGAGTATAAGAACTAATATACAAAGCAAAACAAGTTAGATTCACAGCTGTGTCATTAGGTAACACATAACTAAGCAATGCTAGGTATTGGTAGGTTAGATCTTTCCAAGCAATTGGATGGGTTATTTTTCAAAAAAAAAAAAAAAAAGATTGAAAACTACAACTGAACACTTGTATTTACAAATGAATACACAGTGTCTCCCAAATAATCTGGATCTAAAACTTTAGAATGGAACAGAAAAATAACAGGTATACATATTTCAATAATTTACAAACTGTATATAGAATTAAGAGGCAAAGAAAAAACTAATGACAAAGTGTTATGTTTTTAAACACTAGGGAAACTTTTAAAAGTAATGACAGGAACCTAAATAAATTATTTAAATTTAAATCACATCTAAATGGCACATCTGTTTTAAAGGTGCTACTGCTTCTTAAAATAAAAAAAAGAACAAAACAAGTATTTCCAATAAATCTCTCCCTCAAATCTCCACTCTTTCCTTCACCCCCATATATTGTGATATCAGACTCCAATGTAACATGCATTCTTCAAATAACTACAGAAGAGAGTAACTATATCAAATTGTTTATATATTGTTACCTCCCTTTACATACCATCAGAACAGACAGCTGGTAACTGATAACAAAGGCTCTTTCCACCACCTGTAGGCATGACAAGAAATACATCCTTTCCTGCCATTACAGCATTTACTGTTTCAAGTTGCAAGGACCTGAACTTTTGGAGTTTAAACTTGCTCTGCAGTGCAGTTTTTATCTTCTCATACCATGGAAAATCTGTTAAGAAAAAAAAATGCATTTTATAACTACTTTCTTAAAACATAAAGAACAGTAATTTACAAATACAATAACGAGATCTGAAAGTGATATAATTCCAGATATGTGAAAGTGTTCAAAGATTCAGTATGGGCACACACAAACTGAGTCTGTATAAACTGATTTCTAGAAGATATACCTTTGGAAACCCTATGAAAATGTAAACACAATCCACCTCCAGACTAAAAGCTTTCATGCATGTAAATGTGAACTAATACTAAGAACTCATAAGCAGATGAAGGACTTTAAAGTGCTAATGATCTAGCCAATTGATTAGTTCAAAATTAAATGGAAATGAGAAGCTCACTATGAAAATAAAGAAAACAGACAAAAACTCCTACAGCAATCTTACTATTAAATTGTCCAAATGCTTCCTTCATACAAATGCAGCAATTACAAGTAGAATAATGAAGGCAGGGATATCACTTGTTCCATATATTCCAGAGATAATAAGCATTTTAAAAAAAAAAGGGGGAGGGGGAGGGGGAGGCAATCACCCAAAATAATAATAATGCATTTATAACAGTTTTATTCTTTTTCCCTAAAAAGAGTTACAGACTGCACCATTTTAAGAGATAATACTTTCAAGACTTGAATTTCAGATGCACCAGGAAGCATATTAACCATTTTCTTATTAATAAAATAAAGCTACAGAAAAACTGTGGGAATTCCAGTCCCCACTGCAAGCAATGCAAGAATTAACTCTGGGACCTGAGGTGGCATAGCTTCCTAGTTTACAGAGATCACTGCTAAGTTCCAAAGTTCTCTGAAAACAAGAAAAGCTTCCCAATGATTTCAGCAAGCTTTATACTGAGACCAAATTTAGCTGTACTTATTCTATATGTAAATATTCAGCATCTGATTAAAAAGGTGTTAGGTTTTGAAGCTTAGAAGGAGAGAACAAGGCACAAAGACACCCAAAACATATCAATTTCTTCAATAGCAGTGATTTGCAATTATGAAGTATCAATACGCACATAATGTTTTACCAAACTTGGACAAATATAGGTTAGACTACAAAATCAATTTCATTAAAAAAAAAAAAAAAAAAAAAGCTGCATACAATAGATACAGGCAGGAACTAACAAAGCACTTCCAAATTGCACATGAAGTAAAAGAGGAGGAAAATAATAAAAAGATCCAAATTGAATTTGCCTGGAATAACACAGTCGAGACCCACCAGCTATCCAGGACTTCAGTTAATGTTTAATTTTAAAGATGGCACTTCCAAAAGAAGAGCAGCCCTCACACCACCATGGGACACTTGTAAGTTGGACCAACTCTACTGTAATAATGCATGCTACCTGACTTTCAGCAGTCAGCATCCATCTAATCTGCATCATTAGGTTAAATGGTGGGGCTAAATAACCCACAGGAGAAACCACGCATTCAAGCAAGAAAAAACAGAGAGACAGTCCAAAGTATCTTCAGGAGTGCAAGACTTATTAACAATCCCTGAAAATATCCAGACTAATTATTCCCTGATTTTTTTTGATCTAAAAATAAGTATTGCAATACATGCAGATTTACTCTTGGATTCTTTTAGCAACTCCAATCAAGCTGTGACTTTGCAGCAAGAAAAGAATAAAGGTAGTTATAACAGGCCATTCTTGTCATAATTCTGTCCATAAGAACTCAGATTAGTATTAAGGAATGTCCAGGGAGGTAAGTACAAATATTAACCCATGTAATTAAGATGGCAGGCCACCCAGCTGAACAAAATGAAATGGAACAATATCATTATCCAAACAAAACTCCATATGAACACATTTTTCCCATACTGAATTAGATTACTTCTCTGCTGGAATATTTGAATTTGACTCTTCAAACCTTTTTTGTACCACGCTTCAGCTGAGGTTTCAGTTTCTTTACTTCCCCCTGCCTCCAAGTCTCCTGAGGACTTCTTTATCAGCCCTTTTAACATTGTCTTCTTCTGAATGAGTTCTTGCTGTTTATCCAGAAGCTCCTGAATCTGCATCTCCACTGCCTGCAGCTCATTTTCCACAGAAAGCAATTCCTCCTCTAGCACTGAAGAGAAAACAGGGTGAAGGCAAAATAGTGACTACTAATCACAGTTTTAAAGGGCATTGTATTTTACGTGTTGATCAAGAACAATTTAAATTAAAAATAAACAGCATCTAGAGAAAAAGACAGCATGATAGGCCTACCAATTAACTTTACACCATCTTAATCTTTGCACGTACTACTTAAAAATACTTAGCAAGGCTTAACAACATACGTGATTTTATGACCTATTAATTTAAGAAATATATACTCTAGGTTGTCATCTCTGATACAGCGTATGAGAGATATGCAACATAACTAATAAAGAAAATAATCACCTCAACCTAGTTTCTCAGAAGTTGTGTCTAACCAGAGAAACGCTTGCCATTATCTTCTTCTCCAGATTTATGTTGAGCAATGAAAAGCAAAATGCATCTGCCTGTTATTAAAGCTGAAAGAGCTTCAATGAGCACAAAAGCAGTAGTCCAGCCATTTGCAATGTGAGCACAATGTTAGCACATTTTTAGCAGAAAGCATTTACATGTGAGAATCAACATTAAACTCAGGAGAGCAAAGGTCTTCTGAAGATGGAAATAGGGGTAATAGCAGAAAGCTCTGTTTCTTGCACCCAGATCTCCCTTCTTATGCAGTACCTGAGCATTTGTTAAATGTCAAGGTTTGAACATGGAGGACAAAAGCTTTTACAAACACACACTGTTGAAATCTGAAAAAGCTGAAGCAAACACTCCCCAAAAGGCTGACTTACATAAGTGAATCCTTGGCAGGGATTTGCCTTTTTACATCCTTATGGGCATCTGTGTGAATTATGAATTATGTTCTAGAACTCAGGCCCCCAGATTCACAAAAGTAATTAACATTTAACGCATACCACCACTTCCAAGACAGCTTATAAAAGCATAAGAAATGTATTTTCTTTTTTTTTTTTTTCCTCCAAAATAACTGGGTTTGGCACAAACATAGCAGATATGACAATTTGCTTATGGGAGTAAAAATGTTTCATATGGAAAAAAGATATCCTCATTATAAATGACACAAAATGGGGATACTTGTCTTCCAAAATGCCCACTTTTACTCAGCTGGAATGAGATGAAAGTATCTTAAAATATGAAGCATAGTGTCAAAGCAATGAAAGCAGAGTCATTTGGTAAGATAAACCTACTTATATTTTAGTTTTTAATCCAAGAAACAAAAAGGTATTCAGTTCAAAGAAAAAAAAAATGCAGGAAGATTGGACCAGGTGATCTTTAAAATTCTCTTCCAACCCAAACCATTCTACTGTCCTATGAAAAGACCTTTTTCTTCACATCTGAAGTACAGAATCACAGAATGGCTCAGGTTGGAATGGATCTTAAAGATCATCCAGTTGCAACCCCCCTGACATGGGCAGGGATGCCGCCCACTAGATCAGGTTGCCCAGGGCCTCATCCAGACCGGCCTTGAACACCTCCAGGGATGGGGCATCCACAACCTCTCCGGGCAACCTGTTCCAGTGCCTCACCACCCTCTGAGAAAAGAATTTCCTTCTAACCTCTAATCTAAATCTCCCCTCTTTCAGTTTAAAACCATTCCCCCTTGTCCTATCATCTACCCAAGCAAAGACTCCCTATCCATCCTTTTTATAGGACCTCTTTAACTACTGAAAGGCTGCAATGAGGTCACCTGTCTCTTCTGTAGGCTGAACATCCCCAGCTCTCCCAGCCTATCTTTGTAGGAGAGGTGCTCCAGCCCCTTGATCATCTTTGCGTGCCTCCTCTGGACCCACTCTAAAAGCTCCACATCCTTCTTGTGCTGGGGGCTCCAGACCTGGATGCAGCACTCCAGGTAGGGCCTCACAAGGACAGAGCAGAGGGGGACAATCACCTCCCTTGACCTTCTGGCCAGTCCTCTTTTGATGCAGCCCAGAATGCAGTTGGCCTTCTGGGCAACGTGTAACAACATAGAGCTGACACACTCCTTCCTGCATATATTAAATTCATATAAAAAACAACAAATAACATCATGTGATCGAGTTAGCCAAAAGACAGCAAAATGAACAAACTGAATACTAATTTTGGATTACCTGCAACAGTTGTCATCTCTGGAGATTACAGAAGGCTATCCTCAGGAGAATTTGCTTAACCAAACTGTCACTAATAATAATGAAAAAAAAATCATTACTAATCCTTCTACACTTAGAACAAATCTACTGCAAGAAATTTTTCATTAACATATAAGGTGTTCGTATAACAGGTTAAGTATAGGTTCATTTAATCTGCCCGTAATAAATATTCCCAACTACATGACAACACACTTTTTTCCCTTCTGCAAAAGGGACAGATATGAAGTCATAAACAGATCCTAAGGCTACACAGAGCTTACCAGCCTTCCAATGAAACCATGTGAACCTCAACCAAGACTTAAATTTTACAAAACACTCTCTTCCTTCTTAATAGATGAATGGTGTAATATAGATCAGTGAATGACCTCCCTTAGGCCTACCTTTTTTGGTTCTCTTCAACAACTACTTTACAGAAAAATCAGAACAATTATGTTCTATCCATTAGAAAAGTATTCACCATAATACCTAGAGAATACTCACCCAGAGAAGGTGAAAGGGATCAAATTCAATGGACCAACACTAGAAGCTGATCCTACTGTATGTTACCTATTTTACTGTGTTCCTACAAATGGTGGAAAAATACATACATAAACAAAGAACATGCAAATAAAGGACCGAATTTGTCAGAAGACTTTGTATGCAAAACTAAGTCCCACACTTCAGACAGAAGTTGATAGGAGTTGATAGGTGACATTTCATGTCACCCATGAAATGTGAGTTACAGTCCTGTCTTTCCACCACCTGCCACTTGCACAAAAGCATCTGGAAACGTTCACCTCTCCAAAATACATAGCAGGTGGGAACACAAAAAAAATCAGTAGCTACAGAACTGACAAACTACAAATGCAATACACTACTTCTGTTCCCCCCAGATAAATGCAATAGTCACAAATATCGCCAGGCTGATAGCTCATAAGCCATTTTCTTATCCAAAGAGTGGGAAGCAAATTAAAGTTACCTATAGAAGTTCCCTTCTATGGTGCTGAGGCTCTGTAAGCCGTTAGTTTAGATTCTGCCTCTGAAGTAGATTAGCATGCCTTACAGTTGATTATATAACAGCACTGCCAGCAAAGGCCCCACTTACCCTCTGACTCTTCAAAAATGCAGCTCCTAAGAAGCTGAATAAAGATGAACTCGTACCTTAGGAGCCACAGGTGGACAAAAGGCAAGTGAAAGCATTGTACCCCTTAAGCAGTTTTACCCCACTGTACAAACAGCTGGTTACTACCACATCATCCCATTAGAGCTTTTCGTAAGCAGCCTGCTGGGGAGGAAGAAGGTTGCTATGCAAACACACAATGGCCACAGCTATGACAAATTGGGAACCAATGTCACTTGTCACCCTGTGGCTCAGCACTGGGAGCTCCCTCACCCCCCTTCCCTCCAGCCCCCAGCTCTGGGGTACCCCTTCAAGGGGCACGGTGCTCATGGAACCCAGCCCATCATAGAATCATTAAGGTAGGAAAAGACCTCCAAGATCATTTTGTCCAACCATCACCCTATGTCAACCATCACCCTATGTCACCCACTAAACCATGTGCCTAAGCACCATGTCCGGCCTTTCCTTGAACACCCCCATGGACGGTGAGTCCACCACATCCCTGGGCAACCCGCTCCAATGCCTGACCGCTCTTTCTGAGAAAAAACGTCTCCTTATAGTCCAACCTGAACCTCCCCTGGTGCAACTTGAAGCCGTCCCCTCTAGTCCATCGCCTTTACAACCGAGGAAGCGCCACTCACGCGACGGAGCAACAGGGCACAACCTGCAGGCAGCATCAAAACCCCAGCAAGCACCCCATAAACCCCTGACTAAAGGACCAGATTTATTTATTTTTAAAACCGAACCCACGTCACAGACCAGCACGCCGAGCGGCCGTTCCCGGACCCACCCGCACCTCCAGCCGCCTCCAGTGGAGCCACCTCGGTGCTTGCAGCCGCGGCCCCCAAACAGCCCCAAAACAGCCTGATACAGCCCCTAAACGTCCCCAGCGGCGGCTGGGCCCCGCCTCTTCCGCTGCCAGCCTCCTTTCAGCCGGCGGCGAGGCGCAGGGGCTGCGTGTTTCCGGAGGACGTGGCCGCTGCCGCACTCCCGCCGCCGTTTGCTTCTCTCGCCGCCGTTTAGCTTCTCCCGCCGCCATGATCTCGTTGTCGGACACGCAGAGTGAGCGCCGCGCCCGGCCCGGGGGGCGCTGAGGGGGGCCTGGCGCGGGGGCGCCGCAGCTAGGGCTGGGCAGGCCGGGGGAGCGGAGCGGTGCGGTGCCGGCCCGGTGCTGGTGCCCCCCCGCCTTGTGGTGCCGCGCTGGATTCTGAGAGCCTGCTTGTGGGGCTCCGAGAGTGTTTAGAATAGAGCAGAATGAATGGCAGTTCAGTGCTGAACGAGCAGCAGCTGGCAGGTCGCCCCTTTCTAATGCCCCTCTTGGGTGGGCGTCAGAGGTTTTCTGTGGGTCCCCCTCAGTGGCTGCTCGGTGCCTCATACAGCTTGCTCCTGCTGAAGCAGAAGTTCATAGTTGGCATTGAAGGGGTTGTAAGGAGAGGGCCAGACGCATAATCTAAAGCTAATAAAGAAAAACTTGTATGGGAGCGTGGCCTTGTCTTCACTAGGGGTTACAGATGCTGAAAGGGAAAACACAAAGAAATCAAAGTGGGTCCACAGGCACATTAACTGCCAGGTAAAGGAGAATGTTAGGCCTCTGATTTAAGCTAATGTCACGCACGTGGTCCTTTTTTAGTGTGGCTACTGTGAAAGGAAATAAGGCCGTGCAATAACTAGTGTAGTGTCACTTGCAGGAGGATGTGTAAAAGCTGTAAAAAAATAAAGCTTATATCTGTGTTTATTTTGATAGCTGGATACTGAGTAAAGGTACAGGAAAGCCAGCTAAGGCAAAGGATGAAGGCAGGCAGTAAAGCAGGCTAGCAAGATTCCAGGTGAAGGATTTATTGAGATGATTTCATTATGTTTTTATGCTTTGTTACTGAATAGGTAGTAGCTCTTTAGTGTTAATATCAGTTTTATGACCCATTAAATCATTGTGGGCTTTGTTTTTGTTCTTTCATCTATCATCATGTCCAGACTGTTCATTAGAGGAAACAAAAAATCTCTTCAGGATGAAGAGATCTGTTCTCTGCCTTTACTTTTCTTAGATTCTTGTTTGGGACCTTCACCTAACTACTTGTGCTGACTCTATTGCCTTTAACTTTCAGAGCCAAGAGTAGTAGGTAAAATACTGTATAGTTTGGGGTTTTTTAATTTAATTATTTCTCTGAAGTTCTAGAGAGATCCTTGGATATTTTGAAACTCACTCCTGCTTGGAAAAATATAGTTAGCTGTAGAGTCATTAGTGGAGTAGTGTGATAAGTACCTGGGGAGGGGCACTGCATTAACTGACATTTGAAAATCCAAATCTGAAGCTTCTGAAGGACTGCAGTGCATGATTCCATTCTTGTTTTCATACCAAAGATAGAGAACGTGCTGTTGTCTTCCCTGAACTTTCACAACCAGTTTATCTTAAGTTTTAGTATTTGCAAAGTGATTTTGATGTAGTGCTGCAATACTCTCTCACAGCTCATGGGATTTTCACAGAAACATTGAGAAAGCATTGCTCCCACCTCTCAGGAAATCAGTTGTTTTTTTAAAAAAAAAAAATCAGAACATCACATGGTTAGTGTGTATTTCTGCATTCTAGTCACTGAAGTTGTATTTGAGTAATATAGTAGTATTCTGGTGTGGGAGGGAGAAGGCATTCAAAACCAGCTCACACCCTCTATAAAACTTCATTCTTTATTGTTTGCAAAGATGATGTACACAATGGCAATGCTAGTCATACTTAACTTGATATTCTTGGGGGGGTGGGGGGGGGAGGGGTGATCTGAGTTCTAATGTGAATCTGATCAGTAACATCTATTTGAGATGAGTCCAGAAGCATTTCCCTCTGCCAATATATCACCTGCTTTCAGCAGTAATTTTTGGCATGATAATGGTGGGCTCTTTTCCTTTCTTTTTTTTCCTCTGCTAACCAGAGGATATGGTTGGCTTCTAAAGAGAATTTGAATCTGTTGTAGTAGTGATTACAAATGTGTTTCAGGTGAATACAGGAGAGTGTAGAGTAGTTAAGTGCAGCAGCTGTTGGGAGACACCCTCTGCTTCTTCCTAGATCCCTACTTCATGTTCATTCTGAAGGAGGAATGAATACTCACTTCTAAGGGCTGCAAATCTGTCTTACTGGCAGCTGGTAACTCTTTTAGAGCCCTGCCTCCAAGTATTTTCCTCCCAGATTGTTTCTGCTTCTTCTGAAGTAAAGAGCACTAGAGAAAAGGGCAGACTGCAATAGTATTAGTTTCAGTCAGCAGTTTCATTGAAAATACAATTTGTAATTCATCTATGTTTCATCATAAACATTGTAAATGTATGCTTAATTGTAATGGGTTATGTAGTAGTTTTAATCCTGACTGGTTAAAATGTTCATAGGTTTAGTGTGGTGGACAATACTGTACAATTACAGATTTTACACTGTGTGGTCTGTAGTCTTGCTGAAAGAGAAGCCCTTAAGGAAGTTGGGGAATTCAAATTTTTCTTTACTGTGAGCTGTTCTGAATTTATTTGCTACAAATAAAGTTTTTTGTTATATACAAGTCTGAAATAAGCAGTATGATACTACTTTTCTGTTAAGCCCTTCAAGCAACAATAAATCAAGTAACTCAACATTGCAGTCAAAAGGGCAAACAAAATACCTACAGATAACTGTTCTGGCTTTAATTTGGCTAATGGTAGTAGTGAAGGTTTTGGGTTGTTTGTTTTTCATGCTAGACCATACAAAAGTACTGGGGTCTCCAATGTATTCTGGATTGCAAGCCTATCTATAACAACGCTGGCAAAGCTATGCTTGTGTATCCTGTAGGTTTCTAAATTCTCTAGTCATAAGGACAGTGGTAATGTAACAGTGAGCGCATGGATAAATGCAAAGGCTTTTGCAGCCAAGTTGCTGCTGTTCCTATTCATTCAGTCTATGTGAGAGTCAGAGGAAGGCCTTAAAAGTTTGCTTTTAATAGTAGGATGTATTTGTATGTATGTTCTTCAAAATGCCTTGGAGGCTATTGCCAAATGATATTTCTAATCATAGCTTGACACTTCTAGCCTGGTTTCCCAGACAAGCAAAGCTTCTGTCCTACTCTTGCCTACCCAGTGTTTCTTGACCAACCTTTTCAGACAGGCAGAACTCAGAGTATCTGCAAATTTTTGTGACAACTGGCAGGGAACCCAAGCTAATATTCAACAGCAGTCAGCACATGTAATTTGGAAGGAGCCTACAGCATTCATCTGGAATGGTGTTTAATCCAGAAGTTGGGTGGAAGTGCCATGTGAGGTGGAACGTGAGGCCTCAGGAGGATGGGAAGGACAGGATACTTGTGTTACTGCAACAAACAAAATGTTTGTTTGTTTTTTTAAGAGTTGAAAATGGAAAACAAGGCTTCATTTATTCACAAAATCCTTTTCTCTATGCTAGCAGTAAATCAAAAGGGATCTTTGCCATATGTGTATATGCATACATGCTTTTGTTGCACTTGGTTTCAGTATATAATTTCAAATATATCCTTTTTATGATAAGCAGCTTCCACTAGTCTTTCTACTAGTCTAGTAGAAAGTCTACTAGTAGACTAGTCTACTAGTCTAGTCTTTCCACTAGTAGCTTCCAGCTAGTCTTTCTCTAGCTGTTATTGTAATAACATATACAAGGGTGCTTCATTTGTATGCTCAGGAAAGTTTAAGTAGTCATGAAATAGTCAGTGAGATGGTCTCTGAATTTAAAATGTCTTTATTAGATGTTGCAGGTTTCTCACAATTTTTATGCATGAGTTCTTCTGGTGCCATGTTTTGTTACATACTTGATTTTGTTTCTTTTTGCAGAGATTGGAATGGGTTTAACAGGCTTTGGAGTGTTTTTCCTTTTCTTTGGAATGATACTCTTCTTTGACAAAGCCCTTCTGGCTATTGGAAATGTAAGTGTACTCTTCAGTCTTTCTGCACTGCTCAGAATTAAGTATATGATACATTGTTCTCTTTTTAGTTTAATATATTATCAAATTGAAACTGGGTCACAAAAATACTGTGGTAACTTGGTGTAAAGGAGGAGTTAGGCTCATGATTTGAGTGAATCATTTTTCCTGATTAAAGTTAGAGCAGCTCCTATCAATCTAAACATCATACCTCCAGGTCAGGCCTTTGGTGTGTTGTTCAGACAAGCAGCAGCTTGTTTTACAGTTGTTATGCTGATGCAACTAAGATTTTTAGGTTGGCTGTCATTACTAACACGTTTCTTTTTTTGTGATCTTGTAACTGTCAAAGCTAAGTATCCATTTGGATAACAATACTAATTTGTTCTGTTAAATGTTGTTTTGCTGTGCTTTATCAGGGAAGAGAGAAGCATGAATTCTTGGTCCGGGCTTAGAAGAGCCAATTGCCTTTCATAGTAGTGAGCTGTAGTAGAGAGCTGTAATATCTTTAGTCTTTACCAAATTGAAGTTCTTGCTTAAGCAGGATTTTTAAAAAAATCCTAGTGCTGATGCATAAAATTCCCAATGCGAAACAAAGGAAAAACAATGTGGTGTTTCTTAAATCAGATATCGCTGTGTCTCTACTGTTCCTAGCTTTGCCAGCCAGCCTAAGCACACAGCCTGAAAGAGAGTTGCATCCTCTTTTGCTGATATCTAAAAGTTTGTGGTCAAAACTGATCAGTTTCTTTCTGTGGCAGCAGCATCAAACACTCAGATTTCCTGGAGGAAAATTCAAAAGCATACACTTGAATTTGGGTGCATGGCGAAAGAGTAAGAAATAAAATGACACATTTTTCTCTCCTTAATGGAAGGTGGAAATATGAGATCAAGTTTCGGGAAAATGATGAATAGGTAGGAAGAGACAATGAAAGGCTCAATGGTAGCCAAAGACAATGGAAAGGTAGTGTATCCTTAGAGTCTTTTTTTTTAAAAAAAAAAAAAAAAAAAAAAAGAAGAGAAAATTAATTTAAATAAATAACACATGAAGTTCAGGTTTATCTTAATCTTGAGTAAAATCTGAGATACTGTCCCTTTTCAGCAAAAATGTTGGCCAGGTGTATGCTTACAGGATAAAGTAACTTCCCTGTTGCTGAAAGACTTTTAAAGTGGCTTTAAATAGTCTGGACTAGCATGGTAGTGTTCAGCTTGTATTGTTACACAGTTAAAGCTAAGGAAGGTAACTGATAATGCCCTACAGCTTTTTTCCTGTTTTGCCTTTCCACTGATCAGCATGAGCTCTTGAAGATGGCCATGCTGCAGAACAGAGGTGCTTTTGTGGTATGTCTGTTCCCAGTATTGTTGACAGCTAAGATTCCTAAAACAGCTTCAGCACCAATTGTGGATAACGAGGGTACTTATGTTACAGGAAAGACAACTGTTGTCACCAGGTATTCTGACGTGACTGTGTTTGTCAGAGACCACAAAGGTACCCTTCTTAATGTTTTTTTTAAGCAGATAGATGAAAAATTTAGAATGCCAGGTACAGTGCTTTAAGGTGGAGTTTACAAAAGAAAATACTGCCAAATTCTCTCTCATTATCAATCTTGGTATTTAAGTTGTACAAAAATGCAATCTCATGTTTTAGAACAAATATGCATTCTAAACTTAGGAATATAATTGGCTGTTTTCTTTATTTGGTTGTTTTTTATCTTCTAGGTTTTATTTGTCGCTGGCTTGGCTTTTGTTATCGGTTTAGAAAGAACATTTAGATTCTTCTTCCAAAAACACAAAATGAAAGCAACGGGCTTTTTCCTGGGTGGTGTGCTCATAGTTCTCATTGGTTGGCCTTTGATAGGAATGATCCTAGAAATTTATGGGTTCTTCCTATTATTCAGGTAAGACTTCTTTCCAAATTGCTTTCTGTATTGGTACGTGAAAAAATAAATTTATGTTTAGTGGTGCTGTATTGCAAGTGGCAAAATAACATTATTTGAATGTTAACATTTGAAGGATTGTCATTTGAAGTTGTTGGTTTACACTTGCAAGAGGTGAAAAGTTAGTGATATTCAGGACTCAAATCTACTAATGTTTGTGAGGCAGATACCAAAATGATTTTGATAATGTTGCTTATATCTAATCAAATAATTGTACAGTTTCAAACTATTTGGGAGCCCAAATTGTTAGCAGTACTAAGTTTAAGTATTTTATTCTAATAGGCAACTTAAATACCTCGGGTGTTTTTGTTTTGTTTTTTTGTGGAGAATTTGCTCTTTAAAGCAAAATGCTTGGTTACAGACGTCCTGGTTTTGTAACCTTGCTATTTAATTACTGTGGTAGCCCCATGTAAAGATGGTGTGTGTAATGTTTCATCACGCTTGTGCCCTAGGATAGTTAGAATGTATTAGGTGCTGGTTTTGGTTACTGTTGTCCAAAATGCGTTAAGTAATTATGAATGTTCTTGAGCAGCAATCTTTATATGTGTTACATCTTTATACATGTTACAAGAAATACAGTGCATCTGGCACAACGTGTCATTGCACTTCTTATAAATGTAACTGTAAGGGTGAATCCCTCACAACGTGTATATATTTTTATTTACCTTTCCATGGTTGAAGCTCCATACTCTGGAAAACAAAGTAGAAACTGTGCTAATAAGTAAGAAGGGAGGCTTTTATTGGTTCTTGGACTTCTATTCAGAAGACTGTTCTGTTAATAATTATTAATCTAATTCAGAGCCCACTGATTTTTTTTAAGTGTTCAGCTGCTGGCTAAATAATGCAGTCTCTCGTACCTGAAATCAAAACGTTGCTTTCATGCTACTCTTTTCTTCCACTTAGTAAAATATGTTAATCTAACTCTTTAGATATCTCGAGTATTTACCTTGTTTCCTATTGAATGTACAGATTTCTGAAAATTTGTCTTGCAGTTTTAACACATGCTTCTTATTGTTTTACACTGCATTATTCTGAACTCAAGATCACTGCAAATGTTTTGAAAATCACTATTTCACTGAATACGTTGTCACTTGCACATGTCACTTGGGTTTAATCAGCCAGTACCAAATGGAGGAGAGTATCTTTCCAAACAAAACTATAAATTGCTATGTCTAAGCAAATATTATTCATGGATTATCTGTTTGTGCTAGCTAGGGGCTATCAGGATAAAATAACATTGAAGGGATTAAAGAAGGTCAGTAGTTTTCTTTAGGTCAGTAGGACTACTCTTACCCAGAAGAGTATCAACAATGGATAAATAATTCCAGGTGAATGCTGCTCACCTTTTTTAACTGTACCTAGATAGTCCTTTCTAGTGCTTAATAGTTATCAAATAGTTATCAGAATCTTAATCTCTTGCTACAGTGTTAGCTAGCTACTACTTCACATAAAGGTGTGTGTTTTGCTTGACTTGTTAATTTCAACCGCAGTCACCTTTTTGGCAACTTTTTCTGAAGAAGAAAAAAATGTTTCCTTTCCTCATGCACCATTTTATACAATTCCTCAGGACCACCCAGCTTGTTTGCATACCTGGAAATCTTCATGGTTATCACTGGTCTCTGAAGTACATAATTCCCTTAGGCCCAAGGAATAGAAGATCAGCATTGCAGTTCTGAGTTTATGTCAGCCTGTTGTGAGGGTGGGAATTTCTGCATGTCCTAATGACTTCAGTTACAAGGCTCGCTAGGATTTTTATATGAAAAGCCTTTATATATTTCAGGAGCAATTTAGCTGTTCTACTAACTACTTCAGCTAAGGTGTATTTGTGAGGTACTATATTATCCTTTCAGTCTTGTAATTTGTAGACCTCTAAAAACAGTTCCACTAGGTGTTCTGGTCACTGAAGAATTTTTGCAAGTAAGTTGTCATCTTGCATAGCTGGACTACTTTTACACAATCATCTTTCATATACCCTGTAGAAGTAATAGGAGAGCCCCTGTTGTCCACAAAACAAAGGTTAGGTACTGGTGACCAAAAATACGAAAGAGGTGATGTGATTGCAATGATTTCATCTATTTAGCATGTATCATCTCACTGAAGTGAGAGCACCATGACTGCTCTTGTACTCTGATTTAAATCTGGAATGTCTTTCCCTTGTGCCGCAAGTTTCCTATCAGAGGTTTAATCCTTTGCCATACCTTCATGCGCTTAAATCTCATTCACTGGAGAAAGCTATTACAGTACAGTTTCTTGTTATACTCTAAACTGCTTTTGGAGCCTTGCTCAGATTACAGACATTCAAAGTTATGGCTAAAAATACTATCCTACCCATAATGACTGTTTCTTATTCTTGGCTGTACCAACTGTTTTAGTGTCTTATAAGTGGTTTGTGTGCCCTGCGTATCATGATTTACTGGATAAGTGAAATGATCTGGTCTTATTTTTTTTAAATAATAAGAAAATTACAAGGACACGTTGCTGGTATTTAAGATATGCCCAGCAAAAAGTTCTTACCAGTAAGAGAATGGTGAATAGTGAAATATCACTGTTCTGATGTGACTGAGGTTTCATTATGTGTTAATCCTTATTCTATGCAGAGAATGTATAGCTCAACTCAGAATGCGAACAGCAGCTGAATTGCAACAGTTGACTGCAAACAGCTGAGATACTGCCATAGAAATTTCTTTTTACTGCTGCAGATACAAAGTGGATGTTAGGTCATGGCAGCTATCCAAGGCAGCAACCCCTGTGTCATTATTCAAATTTCTGACTTTACATTAATTTGTCAAAGCAGTAAATGTTCAACTGTGTCACGCTTAATTTTCTTTAGTTAATATGAAGATTGCTATATATAGTTTCAAAGGGAATTGGAGTTAACTTGAAGTGCTTTTACATAGGGTATTGCAAGAATGTTATTAGTTGGGAGCATCAGTTCTGTTGATTAAGTTGGATATTCACTTCTTAGTTACTTTTTTTTGAAGAGCTGACTCAAGAGTTATGAAGAAAATGTTTATGTCCATTTAAAGCTTTTCGTGTTTTTTTTCCTTTCTCTGCTGTATGTGTTCATTTATTTGGTAAAATAAATTTCAGTGAAGAAGCTACAGGACTTTAATCTTGGTTTTAAAGTTAACTTCTATTTCTTCATTTCACAGCAACACTGGAACTGTCTAATTATAAAAACTAATAATAATCTTCTGATATCTTACCTAAAGGGGGTTCTTTCCTGTGGTAGTTGGCTTTATTAGAAGAGTTCCAGTCCTTGGTTCTCTCTTGAATTTACCTGGTATAAGCTCGGTAAGTGTTTAGTATTCAATGTAAAATTTGAAGCTTTTACTGTTTTTTGTAATTATTGTTATTCCATTGTTATTGCAATAGTAGGAATGCATTGGAATTAAAGTAGATACACTGACATTCACTGCTCCAAAGTTGTATTCCTGTATAGGTCTTGCACCATACGTATGCAAGTGAGATTCCCAGTGAGAGGATTTTAAATGTAAAAGGAAAAAAAAGACACCTTTGTGGAAGTTGCCACTGCTTAAGCATTATGAAGTAGAAAGAGTGCTGAATTCAGTGCCAGGGTTTTGATTCCTGTCTCACTGTTGGCCTGAAGTGACCACAAAGAGGCAAAATGTGCCACTGTTCTGTGCCTCATCTCCTGTCTGTCAAATGGGAAGGGCACTGTTCTCCTTTGTGCAGTATTTGGATATATGTGTGAAAAGCGGCCTGTGAAAGCATAGAGGATTGTTCACTGTTAACATGCACCTTGTATGGTGAATCCAGAAAATGATCCATACTTGTTCATCAAGTACAATATTTATTCAGGCCCCTTGTACCAGATGAATTCTTGCTATTTACTAAGCTTTGTAATTTTTCAAATGCAGTTTTACATTTTCGTGATACAAGTAGTCAGGGCTTTGAAGACAATTAACAGGTGCCAGAAGGATGCTAACCTAGGTAGACTGTTTTGGTCAACTACTTTTACTGTGCTAATTTCTGTATGTATTTTGCCATAAATGTTTTTAACCCTAGTTTTCAAAGCTACAGTTTTAATAGCTACTACATAAAAATTAATAGGGGGTATAACTCAGATGTATATAGTCTGTTTTTTTAAAATTAGTGTTCAAGATGATCTGTTCCAATCCTACAGTTTAGGCCAAGTTCTGGCTCATTCATGATCAATTGAATGCTTCACTTGTCAATTGATCTTGTCTATTCATTTAATTTGATCATAATGGGGTTAAATCTTGTTATAAAAAGATAATTGTTAATGTTTTATTCAAAGCCTACGTAGGCTCAGAAGAGAATCCACAGTAATGGTCAGTTGAAATATCTTACTTGGTCTACTAATGCATGTGTGGCTGATACAGTATTGTTTTGTTTTGATCATTAAGCTAGCAGCGGTATCTGCATTCTTATTTCCTTTTTCATTCTGTTGCATCTTCATGTTGCACTGTTAATGTCTATATGAGAAAACATGTCATGCAGAAACACAGTTGCAATGTAAGACTTTTAATTTTCACAAACTTAAATCATGAAATCTTGGTGAGTACTATTTGACTCATTTTCAGTTGCATATTAACTGTGCAAATAGCGAGTTATGTTTGAGAGTAATTACGCTGTACATAAATGTAATGCAGCCTAAAACTTTTCTACTTTTCCCCTTTTCTGCAGCTTGTAGATAAAATTGGAGAAAGCAACAACATGGTATAATGACAAGACAGCAGAAGACTGATTCTAAACTTACTGTATTATTTATAAAATCCTTTTGAAGAATACTCAGCACAAAGAGTAAGTTGTGTACAAAGGAAAAGCTTGTAACATTCTTTATGTAACAGTTTAATTTAAAATGTATAGTCAACAATATACATTAGAAAAGAAGCTCAGCAAGTATGCTTCTAGGAAAAGTAACTCCAGAGTTCAGGAAGTAAACTAAAGAGGTGGAAGTCATGGAATAACATGTTACAACTGTTCAAGACTATTTTCGTTGATTTTGGAAAACATGCTAGAGGCAATGAACTCCTTTGGATTTAAAGGTGCCTGTACTTTACATTCCTTATTGTCAAGGTGCAGTAGAGCAAACAGGCCTCCATTTTTAAGGGTGATCCCAACTTATCCAACCTTCTGCTTGCTACCCTCAGAGTGTGCAAAAGAAAAAAAACAAAACGAAACTTCTTGTGTAACAAGAGATGCATCTTTTGCGTGAAAGTTAAGATGACTATTCATCTTTAAGTGTATTGTGACAAGAAAAAGGAAACCCTACACAGTTCTGTTGTAAGCATTCTTGTAAATATGTGGCTGAAATAAAACATTGTTATCTTAATGTTTCAAAGCCAAATGTAAGTTGATTGTATTTGCCTTCCTTTTTGGAATATGCAAAAGGTCAATCTTCAATAACTTCAGTCTTAAATGTTGATTCTGAATGTGTAGAGTTCAACAGGGAACTCTGGAAATTGACTTACACTCCTTCCAGTTTGTTCTCCTCATATTATGTCTGCATCTGGGTGAGAATGTAGCCCCTTCTCATTAACATGAAAACTTTGGAATATGTTTGGTTCACAAAATAAGCATTTGGTTAAGGTGCTGACATGAACCTTGTGAAATGTATCTTATCAAAATATGAACATTTGTTTTTAAATGGTTTGAAGCTAAGGTTTCTTTGTTTATTCTGTAACTACAAATTGACTTTTATTTTTTACAATAATAAAAGGAAAACTTAAAATTCTATGTATGTGAGTCAATTGGGAGTAAATTGAGCTAACAGGCCAACTAAAGATAAGTGCCAATCTCAGTATGTTTTATAAATTGTTACTTGGCTTATCTTCAAATAATTTAAAGCTTTTCTCAATCATAACAAAAATTTAGCTGTTAGAGATTCTTATTTAACCTGGAATAAATGTCCCCTAATAATGCAAGGGTCAAATCTGTGCTTCTACTGGAATGTTAAACTTTGTGCACTTCCAGTAGATTTAGTTTCATAGCGTCCTCACCTTAAAAAAAAAAAAAAAGTTGTATTTGTGAAGGTCCTGTGGTTTTCTGTTAACATTTTTTTCCTTAAGTATAATCCTAAAAACTTAATTAAATGCAGTGGTAGTGTTTCAAGTAGCTATGTAGTCTTAAAAGTCTAATGACAGTTTTTTTCTTATGCATTTAAAATATTTTTTCAAAACAACTTGTAAGAAGAATCCTCACATACTAACCATTCTGGAAGTTGCTACAAAGCTTATTTGTGTAAGGCTTAAGTTTTTTTCACTACAACTGCATTAATGCCTGCAGCCTACTATTTCTAGCTTCCATACTTAATTTGCTTTCTTCTCAAACAGGCCCAAAATAATTCAGTGGGGGGGAAAAAAAATGCCATTACGCTTATGATGAAGAACATCTGAAAAAAATGTTTCTATGAATGTGAATATGAAAAGTCGGCTATATTTGCCTGATAGCATTTGTCTGTGTACAATTTACAGACAGGAGTAAATAGGACTTGTGGCTCCTACCTCAGAGATGAACCAATTTTAACTGCTCCTGCAGATCTATTGAGTGCTAAATGACTAGAAATCTAAACACTACAGCTATTTGGCAAACTCATTGTATCTGCTTTGCTAGAGCAGTGGTCCTTACTGTGGGAATCAAGTACTGTTTAAAGCAGTATTTACATTAGAAGTCAGCTACCTGAAGATTTTTCTTCCTGTCTTTTGAGAAATAATCCAATGGGAGAGATGGATTGTACCACATGACTCTGGAACTCTGACTGAAAGCAGATCACTTGGTAAGCTGAAGTACACTCACCGACAAGAAATCTCCTATCTTTCAGAGGTGAAGGCACTGCTGTGTATGATCTTTTAGCCCTCTGAAGTTGATATGTAGGCAGCTCATCTTGCCTCTACTTAATTCATTTTTTTATTTTTAAAAAGTCAGTTTTTGTCAGATGTGAATTGTTGTGAGAAGCATCTGAGGGAACAAAAGTGTATGTTGAATTTAGCATTGTCTTTATCCCTCAAGGTAACATTGACTTTCCCACATTTTTGTCAAGATAAATGTGGGTGGCAGCAACGGTCAAAACTACTTAGCCTTAAATGTTTGACCTTGTAAAAAAAAAATCTCTAACAGAAACGTGTTTGGAACTTTTCCCCTTTTAAATGTAACTTATAACTGCTGTTTCAAAAATCATAAGGATGGATCTTATTCTGAGCAAATGAATATTGTAAATATACTTGTCATACCTTGAATAAATGGGTACCTTTTTCTATAATGTCTTTGTGTCTCCTTACATGCAAATTTTAAGTGTTTTGACAAGTTTTCCTTTCCAAAGGTTAATGAGCATGCTTTGTTACTGCCTTGCTGTCTTACACTGATGTTATTTGCATAGCAAATAGCCTTTGATTAATCTTAAAAAGAAAGGTTGCCTCTTACAATAAATCTTTTACATAAGTGTTGTGGTTTAACCCGGCCGGCAGCTAAACACCACACAGCCGTTTGCTCACCCTCCCCCCTCCTTCTCTGGGATGGGGGAGAGAAACGGGAAAGTGAAGCCTGCGGGTTGAGACAAATATAGTTTATTATAATAGGAAATAATAATATAATAATAGTGTGTACAAAACAAGTGATGCCCAATGCAATTGCTCACCACCCGCTGACCAATGCCCAGCCCAACCCTGAGCAGCCGGCCCCCCACCCCAGCTAGCCACCCCTAGATATTGTTCAGCATGCTGTCAGATGGTATGGAATACCCCTTTGGCCAGTTGGGGTCAGCTGTCCTGGGTCTCTCCCCTCCCAGCTCTTGCTGCACCCCCAGCCTGTCCGCTGGCAGGACAGAGCGAGGAGCTGAAAAGTCCTTGGCTTAGTGTAAGCACTGCTCTGCAACAATTAAAACATCAGCATGTTATCAGCACTCTTCTCATCCTAATCCAAAACATAGCACCCTACTAGCTACTAGGAGGAAAAATAACTCTGTCCTAACTGAAACCAGGACGATAAGCATCCCCCTCTTTCTTCTTTAGGCATCTTCCTATATATAAGATGTTTCTTCTTTTTGAATCAAGGAGCAATCCACATGTAATGCCTGGCAAATAGGATGTTCTCAACTGTAGTATAACCCGCGAAAGCCTTTCTTCTGCTTTGTTCCTCGTTAAATTTCACTACTGCAGTCAGAATTTGTTTATTCAGGCAGGAGTTACAACTGGAGGCATGTTCTCAGTTGGTTGTTCACATTCTAGTTTCAAACATCACAACAATAGGGAAATCGCAATTAGGTGAGAAATGCTTACTTTGTTAAACTACCCTGCCCTCTTCACATAGGAAGAGAGGAGATAGTTTATGAGGAAGAAAGGCACACGTCTAGCACTTAAAGCAGGTCCTGGTCCCTGTGCTTTCAGTTTAAGTTATGGATATGAGCATTACTTCTCTCACTTCTCTATATTCTAGAGAGTGTGACCTGATAAGCAGGCTCACTATTCTGTGGTAATGTGCAAGGTTACAGCGGGCTGTTGTTTATTTTCAGAGAGAGCAGGAAAACAACAAAGCAGGCATTTTAATCTGAGGTGTTGTGTTGGTTCTGTGTGCTAGTTCATGCCCTAAAAACTTACTTTGAAGTTCGGGCCTCTCAATTTTACCAGAGGTAGTTCTATCATAAGAATTCCAAAGAGCTAATGCCTTCTGATTTAAAAGGAGAAAAAATAAAAAATAAAAAAAAAAATCACAGCTATACCTAGTTATATTTGTTAAACTGTGAGAGATATAATGTTAATCTGTGTATAGTTCATGGCCAGTAACTTTGAGGGAACTGTTGCCATTTATTAACCAAGAATACTTTACCATTGTTATTGCTCACAATATGGTGCCACTATTTTCAGAGCCTGTGTCAGGAAAGTTATTAAATAAATAAATAAATAAATAAGGCATTTCCTTTCCTCTGCAGGAGGTGTTACAGGCAAGGCTTTATTGAATTACTGTTTCCTTGACAGACTTCAATGTACAGACTATTCTAGCTGCTGCCCTTCTGGTTTGTTTGATGACAAAGCTGGAAAATGGAGTCCACTTCCCTAAACTGACTGTGTTGTGTGTCTCCCTGCTATCCTTCTTGGATGACATCACCAAATCTTAGTCTCCATCTCTCTGGCTGCTGTGTCCTGGCTTCCTTTGGCTATTAAATTCTACTGTTCAGGTTGCTCTTACCAGCTCTGACAGCACTAGCATGCCATTTCAAGACTAACCTGTCAGAATTTGGTTTTGTGTTCCCTATTTGTTCTCAGTTTTACACCTATAGTATTGGTCTTGGCATATTAAAGCATCTTTTAGAAGACTTGCTTAGTCCAGCAGAGATTCTGCAGCTGCTGTAATCCCTCTTCCAAGCCAATTTCAGCACATTTTTTATATGCTTAAGCAGCCTCTTCAACTATTTGACAATTTGCAGAAAAAAATGATAGGACTTGATGTGAAGTAATTTGGTGTGCGATTCATGATCTCAAGGCGGTATTTGTTAAAAGATCTTGAGAAATATCCCCAAAATCCCTTTGTGTGTGCACACCGATCATTTAGTGTCTGATTTATCTGCGTGCCTGGAGGTTTGTTTACTGAAGCCCAGGTACCTGCCAGCAGATACCAGGGCCACCAGGGGGAGCTACGAGGAAGAGAACAGCCGGGGAGCCACGTGTTGAACATTTTTGGCTGCTTTGCTGTGTACTTGAGTGGAATCATCTTAAATTCTAATTTAACTTAGACTGGAGAGTTGCGTTGGGGTTTTATACTGTCAAATGAGTGTTTAAATCTTTACAGAGAGCCACTGGCTCTGAAATGCTTTGAGCTGGCCTGGCTCAGAGCTGGAAGTATTTGAAGTAGTCATGTTGGAATTTGGAGATAGGGAAAGTCACCTTTCCACCTGCAACAAGGTAGATGCCTCACTGTCTCCTTTTCACTAGTCAGTCAAAACCACTTCCCTAAAAAGGTCAAAGAGTGGGTTGCTTTTGATGAAAACTCAGGATTAATATGGCCCATGTGATGAACCAGTACGTGGAGTCACCTGAGGTGGCCTCTGATCACCTGCATGACCCACAGCTGCTGCCTCATTTAAAAGTCCCTTGGAGGGCTTGGTTCAGTAGTTGTGTGGATGTTTTCTTTTCTCGTGTGGGGAGGGTGCTGGCCCTAGTCAGCAGAGTTGTGTGGTATGCTGCTAGAAGCTTCCAGAAGCAGCTTACAGAGAGGGACCCTATGCTGCCACCATGGCTGCTGCTGAGGGGGCTGTGATGAGGTGAGAGGTGAGCTGCTAGGGAAATAGCTGGAAGAAACTTTGGAAACAAACTGTTCTTGAATAATTTCCAGGCTGTAATGTTTTTCTTGCCTCTTAGGACAGAAAAAAAAAAAATGACATGTTCACAAAGTGCTTATTGTGTAAAAAAGTGTAAAAGTGCTGTTTCACTGAATGGGTGGAAATGAAAGAGTGGGAGATGTGTTTATCCCCAGTTCCAATTACCCTTGCACATATGAACATTTCCCCTTCAGCCTTTTTCTCAGTGTTTTTGTGCTTGTCAGGTGTTCTGTTGCTGTGTTTCCCTTCATCTTCTTTCATGACTTCTTTAATGTTTCTTTCTCAGAGTGTAATTAAGTGATCTGTACTCCTCTGTGGTGATGCCAGTTTAAGCGTTTTCCACCCCTTAGCATGTACAACAATTACTTCCTACTCCCATGCTTTTTGGGGGGTATTTTTAAACCCAGCTCATTCCAGCAGTCAGCTTTACAGCACAGCCCACACACAGTTAAGTTGGTGCATCTGAGGAGGTGGCAAAATGGCACAAGGATAGACGTGAGGAAATGAGCAGCAGGGAAAGGTGCTACTACAGAAAGATCTTAGTTCTCTGAACACTATATCTACTGAGACCTGGCAACTAAGCCAAGCCTCTCTTCTGAGAGGTGAGATGAGTTTATGACTGAGAGAGCCTCCTGTGCCTTCATCTTTCCATTTCTACCAAAAAAAAAAAAAAAAAAATCATAGTATTTTCTCCTTTTACAAAATGGATACAAGTCATTGCAGCCACGAGTTTCTATGTATAAGGCTTATTATTTTGGCTTCTCCCATTAATTTGTTGTAGTCCCAAATAATGAAGCCCTAATCAGTCTGTCCTTCTCTGAAATAATTTAACAAATGACAAATTCTTATCCTAATATTTTAAGTGTATAAACACACACGTTACATGTGTGCACACAAAATCTGTGTAATAGACAGTTGTTTTCTATTAGGAAACTTCTACAACACTGACCTTATTCTCGTCCAGAGGTTTCTACTTCACTTACATCAGAATTTTGATAGCTTTCCAGAACTGTATTTCCAGTCCTGCAAGACAGCTTTACTGAAATATTTTCCTGCAGTTACTTTCTTACTTCTGAGCAGATTTGCTTTTGTGACTGAAACCAGTCACAGATAATTTTCCTGACAAATATTTTAGAAGTTCTTATATTACATTCTGCCCCCGCGCCCCCCCCCCCCCCAAAAAAAAATTAAACTGTAGAAGATCAAAATCAAATTGAAACACTGTTTTGTCAAAATTATACTCTTTTATTGGATAAGGATTGTTTTCCACATGCTTTACCACAGAAAATTTTCAAATCTTTTGTTCTCATTCCAGTTCAGAAGGAAATAAATTCTCAGGATCCCAGCTTTCTGTTAAATAGAAAACTTGGTTTCTACCTACCTTCACCCTATCCTTTTTATGCAGACCATTGTTATAAAAGGAAACCTTAGAGTGTGTATGAAACTATGGGTTTCTGCCCTTCGTTCTTCATAGAATTATGCAATTATACAAGGTACCTTTTTCAAAATTCACCATCTGGTTTTATAGAGCCTTTTTTTTTTTTTTTTTTTTTTTTTTTTTTTTTCTCTGGACATTAGTTCCTCACATTTCTGTGGCTTAAATAAGAGTTTATTCAGTTCTGGCTTGAATAATCTGCGTGAGTGAAACCCCTTCAGTCATCTGCAAAAATTCTACTCATGAGCCCACAGCAAAGAGAACAAATGCTGTGCTCATCTGCACACCAACAAAATGAATGGAACATGCTTAATTGCAGGGTTTTGTGGCTGTTCTACAAACCTAATCTGCCCCTAGGGCTCCAGGTGTTGCAGATCATATTTACCTTGTGGATCTCTAGAACTTCTGGTAACTCTTTGGAGTCAAAGTGTTTAAATTACGAAATTTTCTCATAGCTGTTAAAAATATACTCATTGGAACTTTAGAAGTTTACCTGTGCTGTCATGTGTTCACAGAATGCTTTGTATTAAGGAAAAATCTAGCATAGAAATGAGTAATACTCTCTTTTATGAAAATGAAATATTGAGAAAGTAGAAAATCTATGTTCTTATTGATGGATCAATACAGTTAATTGAATATGTACAGGTAAAGAAAGATAAAGCTGTGAGTCTCCATTGCATTATAACTTCTGGAGTGTTACATAAGGATCTGTAATTAGATTGAAGTAATACATGACAATACTGCAAAAATATGTCTGTATCATAGAATCACAGAATGGTTTGGGTTGGAAGGGACCCTTAAGGATCATCTAGTTTCAACCCCCCTGCCATGGGCAGGGACGCCTGCCTTGTCCTGCTGGCCATGCTGCCTTTGATGCAGCCCAGGATACAGTTGGCTTTCTGGGCTGCAAGCACACATTGCCAACTCATGTTGAGCTTCTCATCAACCAACACCTCCAGGTCCTTCTCCTCAGAGCTGTTCTCCATCCATTCTCCACCCAGCCTGTATTTGTGCTTAGGATTGCCCCTGCCCAGATGCAGGACATTGCACTTGGCCTTGTTGAACCTCATGATGTTCACACAGGCCCACCTCTCAGGCCTGTCCAGGTCCCTGTGGATGGCATCCTTTCCCTCCAGAGTGTCAACTGCACCACACAGCTCAGTATCATTGGCAAACTTGCTGATGGGGTACTTGATCCCACTGTCCATGTCATCACCAAAGATGTTAAATACACCAGTATGGCACATTTACTAATGGCAAGTTCACTTTCTGGGAGTGTTGCAGCAAGAAAAGCTGCAAGTTTTGAGGGAAGTTCTGTAGTTTGGTGTCCTTTTTCAGTTTTTTATTTGCAAGTTCAAGGCCAGTTTGGCTATTAATAAAAATATATCTTTTTAATATGTAGCCAGTAGAATTCATGGTTTTGACTTTGCACAAGAGGATGTACCAAATATCCTCTGCAATTCAGATAACATTTCTCCTTTCTCTTTCTTTCTCCTTTTAATTAATCGGTTAAAATTTAAGAAACAGAAGAGAGAGTCTGCAACTGAGAAAATGATATGGAAATGGAGGCAAACAGAAAAGGGACAAGGTTTGCTGATGAGACTAAATCCTTCAGGGTATTGTGTAATACCCTGAAGGATTGAATAATAATTGTTGTTGAATAATAATTCAACACAACTAGAGCTATCTGCAAAGAGTTGCAGAAGGACTATGAAACTGAGTTTTCAAAATGACATATAATAATGTCTGTAAATTTAAAAGGATGCAAATGGCAAAAAAATATGGAAACATTGCTGAGTTGTGAATGACTCTTTCAGGAGATAAATCTAGTCAAATTAGGAAACAGAACATCAGGATTATGATGACAAGACATGGGAAAAAGAGAAAATGAGAAGTAAACGTTTTTATCTGCATTTCGAGTGTTTTCTGTAGTTCATGTGCCCATCTTAAGAGTGATCAAAGGTATGTAACTGCTCTTGTATCAAGACTAAAAAGATTGGAACAATTTATCTGGAAAAGGCCATGACTGACAGTGGATTCAAGAGTAGCCTATAAAATCACAAATGACATAAAGGAGATGAATATTTTAATCTTCACTTCTGTTTATAGTATTTCTGACAGTACCAGAAGAAGGGAGGATCATGTGAAATTCTCAAGTGTCTAGTTGAAAACAAAACAAAATTAGGTATTTTTTCCACAAAAAAAGAGCTAAATTGTGGAACCTGATAACGAGATCTTATATACACCAGATTTTACACGGATTCAAAAAACAATTAGTAGGATAAAAATCCATGCACATCTGTTAAGCCTGAAGAATACATCCTTCAGGAAATTGCTGTGGCACAAACCCCTTGAGGCTACAAAAGCATGTCAAGAAAGTGCCCCTGCATGCTTTTTCTGTTCTTGTACTCCTTTGTAGGCATGGGTACTATATGGTGTCAGAGACAGGTTTCTGGATCAAATGTGCCTTTGGCCTGCCACAGTATGGTTGTTCCTGCATTGTGTTTGTAATGTGAAGATACTTTATCATGAATGGATTGAATTGCTCACATGAGCACTGAACAGCAGTTCACTGATGATGAGTTGCATCTGTCAGATGCTTTGCTGCTACCTTCTGCCTTGCATCTCTCTTCTCTCCTAAATAGCCACTAAAACATCATTATTTCCATGAACTTTCATTTTGGCTAGCATCATTTACCTATGTTTCTTTGGAATCCAAATTTTTGTAACTCCCTTAAATAATATTTTCTTACCTGGCCATAGTGACAGGTATGGAGACCTGCTTTGGTTTTTATAACCAATCTCCAGCACTGTGCAAGTAGGAATAATTCAGGTACATCATGCAAGGCAGAATCTGATGCTTTTGTCAGTTGAAATGAAACAGCTTTCAACAACTACTCTTAAGCAGAGGAGAAGGGGGAAATTATGAAAACAGTAATAAAGGAATAAAAGCAACTGAGGGAGCTGGAATTGTTTAGCTTGGAGAAAAGAAGGCTCAGGGGAGATGTAATTATACTTTACAATTACCTTAATGGACGTTGTAGCAAGGTGGGAATGGGGCTGTTCTCCCAAGTGATAGGACAAGAGAAAATGGTCTCCAGTTGTGCCAGGGGAGGTTTAGGTTGAATACTGGGAGAAATTTCTTTACTGAAAAGGTTGCATGGCACTGGAACAGGCTGCCCAGGGAAGTGGTTGAGTCACCATCCCTGGAGGTCTTCAAGAAACATGTAAACATATAACTTAGTAACACGGTTTAGCGGTGGACTTGTCAGTACTAGGTTAAAGGTTGGACTGGATGTTCTTAGAGGTCTTTTCCAACCTGAACAACTCTCTGGTAAAAGACTTAACTCTTTAGTTAAGTCTTTAGTTTTCAGTCAAGATTAAAGTAAGTACATTGTGAACACTACATTCTGGTTACACTGGGGTTTTCTCTTAAGAGTTCCCAGTTTTCCAGTACGACTGCACGGTGTCACTGGCAGGGCAGTCGCCTCCAGTACTGGTTACCTCCCTCCTGCTAGGTGCCTGCACACAGAGATGGAGGACACCGTGTACACCCCAGCTGCAGGGAGGAAGAGCAGTGGAGGTGCCAGCCATGCTGAAGTTCGCGGCATTACGCCCAAGGCTCCATCCTGAGCCATGCAGCAAGCCCACCTGGCTCAAAACCAAAGGGGCTGCGTGGGCCCCTCCTGGGTTTGTTGCAGCAAGTTGTGCGTGGGGTGGTGGGCTTGGGGGTGAGCCTGTTAGGAGCTGGGGACTGACTGGCTGCCGAGGGGTAATCTGCGAGGTGCCGCCGTGTCAGGCAGCTGGGAGGCGAGGAGGAGGAGGAAATGACTCAGAGGCTGCAAGCGACGACTTTCAGAGGGTTCGTGCCGGCAGGGAGGAGAAGAAAGGCTCGCCGGGGTGGACACGTTTCTCAGTCCCAGCCTTCAGCCGCGGCGGGGCCGATTTGGGGACGTGAGGCCGGGAGGAGGGAGGGAGGGAAGGAGGGAGGCGAGGCGGGGCGGCCGCAGCCCCTCGCCCCTTTCCCCCGCGGCTGCCGGCGTGCGCGCCGCCCTCGCCCGCTGATGCAATCGGAGCCCGCAAGCGGTGGCAGCAGCAGCCCCGGAGGTGCCGGCGGGAGGATCGGGCGGCCCTGAGCCCGCAGCAGCACCCGAGGGAGCGGAGGTCAGGCGGCAGGCAGCCCACACCGCCGCGGAGCAGGAGCACCCGCCTCGGCTGCCAGCATGCTCAAGGTAAGCGGAGCCCAAATCCACTCGTCCATCCTTCCGGGGGATGCAGAGTAGCGGAGGGACTTTGCCTTGGCAGACAAGGAAAACGGTAGCTGGCCGCTTTGTGTTTACGGATTTTGATGCTCTGGTTTGTTATTTATACTTGGCGAAGGAGCTTTCTGTTCCCGAGAGATTTCTTGTTTGAGAAGCAGGATGTGTGTGATTCTGTCTCTTTCCATGTTGTTTCATTGCAGTCAGCATACGTGGAAAAGAAGTAATGAGTGGGGAGGGAGAAGGGGGGAAGGGAAGTCATATAATTTCCTCTGAGGTTTTACTTACGGTTTATTTGTAACACGGGACACTTAATGATTAAAAAGAAAAGAAACTGTCAAGAGTATGGTGTGCTGGCAGGCATCATGCCTTTTTATGCCTGTGAGTTTGTTATAGGTCTTAGGTCTGCCATTGTACTTAAAATAGACTTTGGGTAATACCCAGTAATGGACGTTTAGAGTTTCTGAGTAATTTCAGAAATAGCTTTAAATAATGAAAGAGCAGTTGCTGGTATTGAAAGCTAACATGAGAGACGAGCATCTGTGGGAACTACCCTTTTACAAGTCATGTTTATGTTCTGCTTAGTGAGGCTGATCTGAGGATTAAAATGAAATCTTTGCTTGTCAAGACAAAGGGCATGGAGGTAGCAGGGGTGCATTTCAATTAGACTGAGGGAACATCACAGCAACTTTATATCCTGTGAAACAGCTTCACTAAGAAAAGTACTTGGGTTTTAAAGAAGGTCAGTGCAAGGCTGATTGTGAACTTCACAGCTGCAGACTGATGCTGAAGTTAACAGCTGAGAAATACAAGACTGAGTTATCTGCTGTCCTTGGTTAACTGTAACAGATGGAATAGGGGCACAACAGGTATGTGCCTGGCAGGTGTCTCCCCAGATCCTCTCTGCTGCTGATAACAAGCATTGCTCACATCCCAATTGGGGTCTTGCCACCACTGCTCGTTCCTAGGTGGGCACCAGTGGTGCAGTGCTACTGGTGATGGTGGGTCTGGAACAGGCAAGGGCTTTGGAGGAGCTTCACAAGGCCCTGGTGAGGGCCACTGGCAGTTTCTGCAGCTGGGGAGAGTGTCAGACCAATCCCAGCAGAAAGCTGATCTGAAACAGCTCAGGAAAAATACCACGCAGCTTCCCCCTGCCTGAGTGCTTTGGGACAGAATGCAAGTGTATCAAGGAGCGATACATACAGACTCCCACATTTCATACTTCTTTTGTTGAATCTGTTGTGTGTCTAGGAAAAAGGACTTGATCTCCTGAGGTGTTATCCAGCACCTGACAGTAACGCTATGGCATGCCCAGGTTAAAAACAAGTAGCAAGACAAACCATAGACATGCTTGCTTGCTCAAAGCAGCGTTGATTTCTCAGTGGATTCCTCTCAACTGCACAAAACCTGACTTTACTTTGTATTTTAACTGTAGAAAAGACAGTGTAAAGCAAAGCTGCAGCAGTAGAAGATCTGTACACTCTTGTCACCCTCATGTGGTGTAGCCTTGGGCACGTTGGTTCTGTCTGAGCCCTTTACTCTTTATTTGCCTCATCTATTCAGACTGTAAGCTCTTCAGGGTTATGGCTGTCACTATGTATTTGTAGAGCATGTATCAAAGATGCAGAAAATTACCAATATACTCATAAAAAAAAAAACAAACACCACCACCACCAACAAAAAACTAACTTTATAAAGGTAGCAGTAAACAACAGCATTATTACAGCCTTGTATCTTTTCATCTCCCCATTCATCATTTATTGCTTTTAGTCCCAATCTTTCTTTTCTCTTGAACCATTTCCACCCTCAGCCCTCACTTTCTGGCCTGTTTTGAAGGAATTTTATGTATAAGAAATGAATTGTGCCGCTGGTTTCTACAGTCCTGCCTTGTCTACCTATTGCGCTGATTGTTACTGACAGGCCTAGCTCTCCTAGTGGTGTGTGATCCAGTGGATGTTCTGATTTTTTACTGTGGAAACAGAGTATTGAAATCTGCCACAAAATCATAGGCAAAAAAAGATTACAAAATCAGGAGGTAGCTTTAACACAATTGTGACATCTTGCTAAACCAGCCAGTAGGATATACTTATCCTTGGTTTAACTTGATAGGTGAAAATAATTCAAGTGGATTTCACTAGTGATGAATTTATTCCTCGGAGGTCAATGTTAGGAAAGTAGATAAATCAGTTCATGAATTGCGTAAGCACTCAGTTTGTACTGGAGGAGTTCAGCCATTTAATAACAATTTATTCAAACTGAACATGCTACAGAATCAGAATAGACATTATTTCTGTAACTCCCTTTTGTTATGCTACTTGCTTAAATTAATGATCATAACCAAATGTATAGCAAACTGCAGCTTATTAGTAGGCTTGAAGCCAAGACCTTCAATGTTCATAGAATGAAGGAGCAAAGGGGTTAACTGTTCACAAAATTTGCACAATTTGACTTCTTAGGCCATGTGCCTGGGGACTGGCACCTTTATGTCGCTTCAGTGACATGTGTACTCTGCAATGCTAGATCACCTCGTCAGGGACTCTGATGGGCTCAAGCCACTCAATACTGATGGTGGCATCTGACAGTAAATCATGGCTGCCCAACTGCCATGATGGCTGCGATGCAGAGATCGAATGCATGACCTTTGCCTTGAATGTCTAAATTCTGGTGATCCTTGGGCACAGATCAGAGTAGTACCTGACCATAATTTGTTATTCATAGTCACTCACATGCCTGCAATTCAATACTTCCACTTTTTACATTAGGATTAAATGAATGGGTGGTCCCATTTACCTTGGAAACAATTTTATTACTTTATGACTCTATCCATTAAAGGGATGGTCAATATTACCTCACAAAATAGAGCACCTGTTGTAGAAGGGTAATTTAGCAAATATTAACATATGCTATTGCAAATGAAAATCCAGTGTTATGCTTATGGAAAAGCTTAATGTTTCCCCTTCATGTGTGTATTAAATGATCCAAAAGAGTTGATTTCAATTGTTCAATTCATGTTATCTTTAAAACAATCAAGAAGTTCTACCCATCTGTCTTGTGCATCTTGGCCCATATCTTATTATTGTTTCTACAAACTAATGTCATAATAACCTGCAACAGAGTTACTCATTTACTTTTCTTCCTTTGAGGTCTGCTGTTTGTTCCAGGCATTATTTTAGGGTACATCTGAAGTGCGCCATATGACTTCTTAGCAGGTACACAGCTATTGCTACTTCAGTTTGCCTATTAGAGCATTTTGTACACCACTTGATAAAAGCACTCATTGTAAGCACAGAAAACAGATTGTTTTCCCTGGTAAATGAGTAAGGCTTAATTCAGCAAGGTGCTGATTCTACTCATTTCCACCAGCATTCAGAGAGATCAGTGCCACCCGAGCCATGTCCACTTGTTTAATTTTTAGGTTGTCTTAGTGTCATCACTTCTGCAATAAATGCTTGAATTTGGATTATTGTTACCAAGAATTAACTTTCTTAAACTTTGGCATCAAGGGACTGAGAGAACTAGACTTCTTCAGGAGAAGAGAAGGCTTTGGGGAGACCTAATAGCAGCCTTCCAAAATCTCAAGGCAAATCAAGGAGACAGGTGCAGGCTCAGCAATGATATATGGCAGGAGATCAAGAAACTCTAGCATAAACTGAAACACAAGAATCTCAGACTGGACATGAGGAACGACAGTCAGGCAGTTGGATGGGTTGCTGAGGGAGGCTCCATGGACTCTTTCCCTGTAGGCTCTCAAGATCCAGGTAGATAAAGCACTGAGAAAGCTGGTCTGAGCTCAGAGCTGACACCGCTTTGAACAAGAGGTTGGGCTAGAGACATCTACAGCCTGGGTCTTCCTGTGATCCTGGACTCTGTAAGGAGTTCCCCAGTAGAAAAATTTCTGAACTAAGATACATTATTAATCTGATCTTAGTCTTTGACATAGTAGTGCAGATTGATACATGTCTGTTGAGGGCTTGCTAGCCTTTTAACAGTCTGCAAAGAACTCTGTGCAAAGATGGTTCTCAAAGTCACAACACTAGACATATTTCTTTTTGAAAGGTCACTTCTTTATCATGTTGATATAGTAGTAATACCTTGTTCTTCTCTAGTATCTTACTCTCTGCCCTTCCCTCCCTCCCCACCCCCCCCCCACCCCCTCACTGTTCAAAAGATTGAACAGTAATGTTGGCAAGTCTTTTCACAAGTACGTAACTTTATTTGGGCCTTTTTTTTTCAGGAGTCTTATCATTTTCATTACCTCATTAGGATCCATGGTACAGTTTATTAATGCACCATCAGCGTACCTGCCAGGGAAGAAGACTGTACCTCTTCCATATACTCGCAATATCTTCCCTTGAAGTAGTGTACTTTTTTCCCCATTTGCATTGGAGAGCCAAGGTAGTACTTTTTCTTACAAGCAGAATAAGGTTTTTTTTTTTTTTTTTTTTTTTTTTTTTTTCTTACAATGTATTTTAAGAATAAATCTTTAAACAAGGATTGTTGTACTAGTAGGAACTGGCTATAGGAAGGGAAGAGGTATGTCACAACTTCCAGTAGCATACAGCGACTACGCAGGCACAATTTCTGCCATAGCTGTACAGATGCATGCACACAGAACAAAAAAATACACCATATTCACACGCTTATATATTTGAGGCACTTATCTGCCACAAGCTTTCTAGGCAGATAGATATGCCAGTAACCTATTTATATGTACATGAGAACTAAATTGCAGACTCTGCCTTAAACTGGATTGACTGTCTTTAGAAAGAGAAGTGCAGTTTGGGAGACAAACAAAAGTAGCTTTCACATGCTGGGAAGTGTCTTATTTCTGTAACCATAAGGGAAGTCCATATAGTTTTCAACTATATTGGATTCAGTTCACTTTTTCTTCTTTCCATATCCTTCTAACTTTTTCTAAACATGCTTTTTTCTAAATCTGATCCTGTGCTATGTCTCAGTCCATTCTGTGGCCATGGAATACAAAGACAACTTCTGTAGCCAATGCTTTTTCAAATTGACAAGGTTCTGTACCATTAGATGATTTGAACATTCACAGGTTGATTCTCTTCTTGAAGTCATCTGTAACATCAGCATTCATTTCTGGTTCTCCAATAACCTGGAAATACTACATTTACAATTGTTTCCTTTTTGGATCTTCTTTTAAGTGGTTCTTCTTTAGCCAGAAATTTTTCATTACTATTTTTTGTTTTGTCAGTTAGCCAAAATTGTGATACATATATAAAGTTCATGTTCTGTCCTGCTCTTCCCAGGTGAACTGGTTTCCAACAGGACAAATCAGATCCAGTTCTAAAGTATTTAAAGATGTTTACTAGCTTAATTAATTCAGAAACGATGGGGGCAGTCTAGTCAAGGGCATTAATATTCATGTGGGTTGAAGCTGGACAAAATCCTTGGTTCATGGGGGGTGTTATAAATAAGTCATTTACCAATGTAGATTGAGCAGAGTAGGGCTGGTTGATTATTGATACAATCTTGAATTGTAAAAGAACAAGCCTGCATTAACTGCAATAGGTCTGTTTATTATATGACATATTACAAAAATGAGACTAGTACTAAAGTTATAATTTTTCTAACAGAGACTGTATCGCTCTTAACTTGTGATGACCTTTTACCATGCTGTAATTTTGGCAGAGGTGGTTGCTTTGTGTGCTTAATGTGAGTTTAATGCTGCTACTCTATGAATACCTCATCTGTGACCATACTTTTTCAAGGACACTTTTAATGTTCTGAGTGTTATTTTGCTCTTGAGTTCCCTTGGAAGAATCCAGTTTGCTCTGGGCACTGTCAAAAACTAATAATGATTTCAGATAAGTACTTGCTCACAGGGAGTTTAGAAAGGATATGCAAGGTAACTTTTATGCTAAAGCATTACAGTGAAAATTTTGGAGTGTTATGATGCCTGTTTTTTCCATATCTTAGTCTCGTTACACAGTAACGAGAATATACACTAAGCAGGTGGAGTATCTAGCTTTGTCGCTAGTCTAAAAGACTTTACCTCTTTTGAGCAGATGTCATCAGTAAAAACATTTTTTGTGTCTGTTATCTTGATTTAAGTTTCTCATCTTATGTTTTTCCACACTCGAGGAAGCATTGTTTGATAGAAACATTGTAGTTGTGCTTTTTGTGGGTTGCTGGTAAGCTTCCACGTGACCATTTACACTTGCTTGGTGTGGTGGGTTATGCTTACTACCTCTTAAAAAACTCAAAGACTGTAAAACAAGAGAAGTTCCTAGTATATTCTAAACTGGATGTTTATCACACAAACGTGCCTTCTCTTCATCTAGCTGTTAATTCAAATAAAAAAGCAAGCATTGGCATAGATGCTGTCTTTAACCACAGTCCAAGAACTTTCTTTGGAGGTTATCTCTGTTCCTCATTTCCTTTATGCCAAAAGAAAGGCTTCAACTTCCTTTCTACTTTGTTGAATTGAGTCTAATTAATTAAGTCAGTGTTTGAACGCACAGCAAAGGACACGTCACAAGGATATAGTCCAGGCATTGCTAACAACCAGGAAGAGATCTCCCATTACTTCAGACCAGTTATGCCAAGCTGAAAACCCACCAGAGCTAGTATAGACAGGACCTCGGCAGCCATCACCTCTGTGCTGTTATACAAGAAGCTTGCATAGGGCACATCTGCATGTGAAGAGTGCACAGCCAAAACCACATCAATAATTTCCACTTGTTCTCCCTTGAGAAGAACTGTAATGGATGTGATGGGTTTGTCTGCATAAGGAAGAAGAGCTGTAGATTCAGTTCCTGGGGAAATGTGCACGCCCTGTGCCGGCATCTATCAGCCTCCCAAGGAATTCTCTGAAGCAACAGCCAACATGCATGAGGTGTGCTGACAGGACAAGCCATGTCTAAATTTCCTGTCTGTATAAGAGAGATTTCTATCTTCCTTCACTTAGGTGTTGTGACTGTAAAGACAGGATAAATTTTTAAGGCTTTCAGATATTACCGTGAGAAGATTTGTTTAAAGATTATAAATAATGGAGGTCAGAGTTCTTTATCTGGAACAAGGATAGTAAAATAACTGCAAGCATCATAGAAACTAGCCCACCATCACAACTCGAGAAAGATCACAGTATTTGCAACACCCTGAGGCAAAGCTTTCTGTTTTTGTTTTTTTTTTGGGGGGGGAGGGTGTGGGGTCGGTTGGATGTGGGGAAGGTGGGGATCGTTCAATTCATTGTAGGCTTTGAAAGCTCAAGCCATAGTCTTCCTGCAGCATGGTGGCCAGGTATCTAGGCAGAACATATATCTAGGTGTTTCCAGTTCTGCCTGCAAGCAAAAAACAGGGACTGTGCTCAGCTGTTTGAAAAGACCAGTGTGGCTAAAGAGGCACATTAATACCAAATTCTCCTCTGAATAGATGGGTGGAGTGCCCATTCAGATCCCAGGTTAGATAGTTGCTGCCATGCTTTATCAGCTTCATCTGTTGGATACATAACAGCTAAACAAACTGCTTGGAGAACAGGGAACAGGCTATAACTGCACCAAAAGCCTCACACAATTCAGAAAGTCGTGCTTCTCATGCTTTTGCACCACTGGTATTTGATACTCAGTGATGAATTAAATAGGCTGTGCAAAGTTATCAGGGTTAAATATGATAACAAGCCAGCATACGTCCGTCCTTTACAGACCAGCAGCCATGTGCACTGTTGCATAATGTTTTATTGTACTTAGTGTTACTCGAAAGCCAGCTGTGTAAGTTACTGTTTTATTATTTCTAGTGGGAGTGTATGCAGGACTTCTGGGGGCAAAAAGTAACTCCAAAAGCTTTTTATTATTTCCCCAGAGCTTCTGTTTTCAGTGTGTGATTCATTATTGCTCAGTGTCTTATGTAAACCTTTATTCCAGTGGAAAATGGACTAAAATGGGACACGGTCTAAGCACTCTGAGAATAGCTACAAATGCAGGCCAGTGATTCAGGCCTGACCCTGTATTTAGTGCGACCATAGTTATAAGTAAGACTGGAAACAGGAGTATGGCCTTATAAACAGGATTTCATCTGCTAGTGTTTTTCTTTAAGCATGTCAATTCTCATCTTGAAATTCATCACTGTATCTGCTGTGATTTTTGTTTTATTTTGTGTGTGCTGTTTTTTTTTTTTGTTGTTTGTTTTTTCCCTCCTTAGAATCTACAGTGATTTCTTTGCAAACTGCAGAAGCTTTGGTTTCCCCCACTAAATTGTCTACTTCCAGTTGTACACCCTCAGTAACTCTTCAGACAAAGATTTTGTTTGTTTCTGCTGTGTATGCATTCATCGTTTGGTAATTACATCAAGCCACTCTCCTTGGTCATCAGCTGCAGGATCTCTGTGTATTTTCTACCATCTGAGAACTTAAACAAATTATAAGACGTATTTTATGCATCTTTAAATTAGATCTGTACTTGACTTGTATGGCTGTGCCAATATACAAAATATGAACAGTATAACTTATGCTGGATGCTTGAGGAAAATAAGCAGAATAATTTTTATTGTGCTTAGGCCAACCTTGTTAGTGTAACAATGTAGTTAAAAATGTATCCTGTAGTTCTAGTTAACATTGCTATTAAATCTTAAGACTTTAATTTAGTACCTGACATTATGGAATAGATGGAAAACAAACAAACATTAACTGTATCATATAACCATAAGACTCTATCTATTTAGAAAACAGGTGGATGAATTTATAGGTCAACTAGATCCAGCTGGCTGCTTTAATGTTTTTTTTTTTTTTTTTTTTTTTTTTTTATGCTGTTCTAGCAAAAAATGCACTTGTTAAAACCTAATTAATGCTAGAGTGGACAAACAAACCAACAAAAGAGGCACTCAGAGGCACTGTTCATAAGAGTTAGAGATGGAAGAGATCTATTAGGTCATGTGCCTATTCTTCTAATAGTACAAGACTGTTTTCTTCTATTAGAGGGGAAGGGTTGGTGAACTGAGCAAGAGGTTGAGGACAGAGAAAATGGCACTGGAGACTGACAGAGTATCAGGAGGGGTATAGCGAGGAAAACCAATGTGAATGGAATGAGCAGTGGGCTTAGAAAACAAGGTTAAAGCAGATTGCATTTGGAGGTTATTTGCAAAGAGGATTGCTTTAGAGAACTTACCTGTTCCTGTAAAGAAAATAGGAAGTAGGATTATATGGTTGTACAGGAAATGTATCAAGACAGGTCTAACTGTTGAACGGAGATATAAAACTGATTTATGTCCTCTATTGGATCAGAGTGATGGTAGGCTTTCAATGCTTTTCAAAAGGGAATGATCACCTTCTAGACTCCATGTTGCATATTTCAGAGCTCATCTTGTTAATTTTTTGAAATATCTGGAAAAAAAAAAAAAAAAAAACCTTTAGCCTGAAGATGAATAGATCCTTAGTTAGCTTCTGCTATCTAATCTGTGAGTTAATAGACTATATTAATTTATGTGTTAATTTATTTTGTGTTTGTGCTGAACTCATTTCTGCCCTCTAGCCTCACTGATAAACCAGTTTGTCAAGCATGCATTCTTGGAGGATTCAGAAATCATTATTCTTCACCTTGCCTTCCAGGTGAACTGGTATAAGCTTTCTTGTACAATGGATTAGACGTTACTGAACTTATTCAGATATTAATTTAAGCACTGAGTCAAAGAACTGACATTTTCTCCTAGACAAGTTTCTCCCTAGAGTGCTGACAGCAGTGACTCTATATTGGCAATGTAGCCTGCATTTATTTAATCTTGTGACGCCATCTTAGTCTGCTTTTAGAGTTCTGATAACGCTATTAATGATACTAAATATGACTCTTGGACAGATTAACTGAATATTTCCATTGATTTATGATCATTGTTTTAAGATTTTTCTAACCAATAAGTCATGTTCATATAAACTAAACAGACTTTTATTTAAACACAGTAAAAACAGTGATATTTGTTTCAAGAGGAGTATATTTTAGTTTAGTTAAGCTACTTAAATTTCTTTATATTAAACTAAACAAACTACTCAAGCCAAGACATAAGTGTCTGCACTTGGAGTGCTTTAATGATAATCTGTTTCAATTCAATCTTACTTTATGCAGCGCAGCTGTCTTAGATAAAGAAACTCTTGTATATTCTGACCTCTGGTGCTTTCACTCTGATGCAAAATCATAAAGATCATGATTAAATAAGGTGGAAGCTTTCTTTTTCTGATATGATAGTTGCATTTTATTCTCCTTTATTGTATGCTGCTAATATGCTTCTTCTCTGTGTAATTAACATTAGTACCAGCTCAAGGAATGGGGATGAAAGCAGCTGTGGTAAGGTGATAACACCCAACTAACAAGACATCAGTGCAGATATGACAGATAAGAGTACTCTCTTAAGAAAGGGAAGCCCAGAAATCAACAATTTTGATTCTTGGTGAACTAAGTAAAAAGCTAAGCACTGAAACTGCCCATGCTGAATTGTCCTTTGTTTGTTTCCTAGGTGCTGATCTGTATATACATTGAGGTGTATCAGTGGAGTTGCTCAGTCCATGTTCTTTGAATACGTCATTGAAGACCATTGAGCCAATACATAGAGTGCTCTGACCCAACAAAAACATGTCTAAGATCTCTGGTTTGATGAGGCGTTAGAAACACAACTTAAGAATTAGTCTTCCTGTTCATTCTGTTTTGTTGATTTTGAAAAGAGTAGATGTTAAATAAGTTGTGAGAATAAGCTTTGTGATGGTAGTGTGTAGTAAGACATGCTATCATGTGAATAACACAGTCTGATGAACTTACTTGGTGATGATGGCATTGTAACACACACTTATGTGTATGAACATGTTCATATGTATATACACAAAGATGCTTTTAAAATATTTTTAGATCATGCAACTACTCCTATGACATCTGAAGTAGATATGTCTGGATGTTAGGTTTCATAAATGAGCTTCCCAGGCTGTACAAGTCTTTCATAATAGTCATTAAGTAAATGTCTTTTTAACTGATATCAAAAATAGTGTTATTTGACTCAGTCCTACAGCACTATTAAGAATTTCTCTGTCAGACAGTGGGTCTCTCTCTCTCTC
>NC_048893.1:76397259-76421598 GCF_011077185.1 Oxyura jamaicensis | reverse complement strand
TCTCTCTCTCTCGTTCTCTCTCTCTCTCTCTTTTTCTATGATATGATTATTAATGTTTTTTTATGCAAAATCATCTTTCTGTTGTGGCTGTCAAATCATATCAACATTTCCTAAAGGTAGATGAAAACTGTTTTAAAAACATGGAAATATTCGATATGACTGTAGCAATACACAGAATATTTGGCATGTGTGTACATTACACTCTATTTTATATCTGGAACAGAAAGGTAACTCAGATTTCTACGGTTTTGAATGAAGGATTACCTGTCAAAACATGCTCTAATTTGGCTTGCCTATAGGCAGTACCATTGTATAAGTCAAGTATAAAACTTACTGATTTGCTAGATTTATAGATTTTAATAAGTACTGTAATTTCATTATCCTCATGTGTAAATCAGAGCATGGAATATTTCTTAGACATTTAATTGCCACAAGCATGCATGGAGAAAGGCAGTAAGGCACTCTTTGAGCTGGAGAAATGTCTCAGAAATGACTTATTTTTAGCTGAAAACTGTTTTTCATATGACTTCTGACTGAGATGAATGTTCCATTTCATCTTCACTTGGGCCTGGTGACTGCTGCAGGATAGTCTTGGTTTTCAGTTTCTCTGTGTAGCAGGAAGTGGGGTCACCTCAGTATAAGGAACCATATACAACCATAGATGTGTGTCTCTGGCTTCTTTGCATTCTTGTCCTTCATGAATAGCCAACTCCTGCCAACAAAGCACTGCCTGCAATTCCTTTGTAGGCAGCAGCAGAATGTAGTTGGGTGTCTGGCGTTTCCTGCTGCCATCAGTACTATTACCAGGGAACTGGAACTATTGGTAAAATTCTGACTTAGCCTGCAGACAGCTCAGATTACTCCATACTAACTTGGGCATACTGATGGCATTTACAGAGGTGTTTGCACAAAATTTGATACTAAATGCCCCCTGATCATTTTATCAAGAAAGATGAACTTAAATGACAAGTTCCTTTTTGTAATACTCAAATACTAGTAGCCCTGAGAACACTGCCTAAGAAAAAAATGAGAATTGATGAAGGTCAGCAGTATATAAGTTCTGTGGGGGAGATGAAACCAAAAAGATGGTGAAGGAGTTTGTGAAGCTGCAAATCTTGAGTTGTTTTGAAAAGCAGCCAATATAACCTCCTAGCTGACAGTGTGAACTCTATAGAAATAATTTGCAATCTATTTCTTTACTCCAGTCTTCCACTAGGGAAAGCTTTCTGTTCCCCAGTGGTGAGAAGAGTTATTGAACAACATAGAAAAAATAAGTGAGCACTTAAAAATAAGTGAGGCTTCTGGTAATCTTCAGTTTCTATTTCCTAACAGGACCAACATACAGGATAATGGGGTAGCTAAAGCCTAAGAAGAGCAGTTTGACAAAGGATCAGATAGAATCAGTCTTTATAGAATAGATAATCCCAAGTGAGAATGAAAACACTGATGCTACCGCTGTGTCTCAAAAGCTATCTAGTGTGAGAGCACAGGAGGAACTAAGACGTGTAGTCTCAGAAGTCTTGGGAGTGTTTAGGCAGAATACAAGTTGATATTTGTAGCAGAAGGTTCTTTCAGCTAAAGGATGAGGAATCTGTCTGCATTAAAAGGTGATTTCTCTGATTTGAAGAAGCCATGAGCAACAAAATGGCACCATAAAAGATGAGCATAACTAGATGCATGACAAAATGGCAATAGTGAAGTTAATCACAGGTCAGTATTTTTGCTACACGGTCTCATGTCTGTAACAGAGTAACAGAGAATGTGTGCAAAGACAGCAGGGAAAGCCAAGAAGCATTGTTTGGAGCATCCTGATGCTAAAAGATGTTGAAAATTCTCACGTCTAAAGGAGTCTGAGGGCCAAATGCAGGAGGCGAATATTCAGGTTTGGGGAAGCTCTCACAAATGACAGCTGTGAAGCATAAAATTTCCAAAAGTGCAGGTAAATTACACACAGTGGTCATTCAATTATTGGAAAGAGACTAATCCTTACAATAAAGCTTATATCTTGTGTATCTTCGATTTTATTGTTATTATTAGATTGGAATTATGTACTAATGTGAGGAGGGACTTTGATCCAACCAAGTTTATTGTGTTTAATTTTGTAAACAGTAAAGGATTTGCAATAATTATTATACCATTGAGCTCCTCTGTAAAAGTAAATGATAAATTACTCATTACCAGGTCTTTTAGTTGTATTTCTCAATGATACAGGGACACTTAGAACACATTTTTAAACAAAATTTAATCTGTAGTGTAATATTTCGCATTCTTTTCTCATACAGGCTCTATGGTAATGATAAAAACCAGTGTGCAATTTCAAATGTATCCAGTATTTTTTAGGGAAAACCGTGAAATACTGTACTATTTAAAATTTACAAAGAACAGTTACATGTGCTATAAAGAAATGTTGATAGCTCTATGCTACAGTTTAAGAAGTTATGCTTGTGTAATGCATACGTTGGGCTCACAAGGATTTTACAGACCTGAGTCACTTTTGAGGAAACATTGACCCTGTGGCTCAAATGTATCTTTAGGATAACATCAGTGTTTTATTGGATACAGTTTTAAATCTACCATGCTATTATAAACAAAGGGCAAATTTATGCTTAGCACATCTCTCTTGGCAAAGTTGGCACTAAACCAGGGAGTAATTTTGCTTATTGTATTTAACAACATGTTTCAGATTTAAAAAGCCATGGAACCATTAAAATATGACTCCATCAATTAGAAAGCAATTGTGGTATGTCTTTCTGGTGCTCAAGGATTAACTCAATATAATCTCAGTATAACAAAGGCAGTTAGCTACTTGCTTTAAACATAAGTTAAATCTCTAAAACAGAATGACTACATGGAGAACAGGATTGGCCCCAATGGCATGTGCCCAAAAAATGAGCTGTTGACTTCACTGAGTTCAGTGGGAGCCTTGAACTGAATGACATGATCAAGCCCCTAAGGGACTGTTCCTGTAGGTGGTCCACACTTGAAATTCACCTAAAAGTTTTGTATCTTCTTAGAGATGAAAGCAAATATTAAACAACATCCAGCTTCTATCCTCTCTGATGTGCAGAGGGCAACTGATGTGTACCGATGTGTACACTGATGTGTACAGGGCAACTTCATAAAGCAGAGATAAGAAGAAACTGAAGAATCATGAATATCTATTGTATTTGCTATTACCAATAGTTATTCTCAGGAAATCCAATTTTGCATACTAGATATTAGAGAAAAGCCACCCATGGAGCTGGAGCTGCTGGATAAATTTGTGCTTATAAAGCTGGCAGCTACCATCCTGTCAGCATTGTCTCCATCCTAATTCACTGCAGTGTGAATAAAAATCAGTTGGCTTAATTAGTTTTGTCTTGGTAATAAGTCCTGTCTTAGTAATTTGATCTCTTTCTGTGATAAGGTCACCTGCTTAGTGGGTTAAGGGAAGGCCATAGATTTTTTTTTTTTTTTTTTTTGATCTTAAAGCCCTTTGATACTGTCCCTCACAGCATCCTTGTGAACAAATTGTCCAACTGTGAGATAAACAGGGTCATGCCATGCTTGGTGATGAAGTGCCTTGCTGGGAGAGCGCAAAGGGTTGTAGTCAACATTTCTAGCAATGACCTGGATGCAGGAGTTGAATGAATCCTCAGCAGGTTTGCTCGTGATGTTAAAGTGGGAGGTGCTGTTGGCTCTCTGGAGGGATGAGAGTCATGGCAGATGGCTCTAGATAGATGGGAGCACTGGGCATTTAGCAATGGCATGAAGTTCAACAAAGGGAAATGCATCAAAGTGATGGCGGGCATGGGCACAGCCTGGGAGAGGCGAGGCTGGGAGCAGCTCAGCAGAAGGGCCCTGGGGTTGTGGTTGGTACCATGCTCAGCACAAGCCACCAGTGTGCCCTGGCAGCCAGGAGGGCAAACTCCATTTGGGGTGCATTGAACACAGCACAGCCAGGCAGTCAAAAGAGGTGATTCCCCTGCTATATTTAGCGTTGGTGTGGCCTCACATTGAATATCATGTGCAGTTCAGGGCTCCTCAGTATGAAAAGGATGGTAAGATCCTCAAAAGCATTCAAAAAGAGGGCAACAAAGGTGGTGAAAGGGCTGGAAGGCATGTCCTTTGAGGACACTGGGTTGTCCAGAATGGAGAAGAGAGGCCAAGAGGTGACCTTGCTGCTCCCTGCAGCTCTCTGAGGAGGGGAGGTGCAGAGGGAGGTGTTGGTCTCTGCTCCCTAGGACTGAGGGCAGGGCAGGGCGCACAGGGATGGCCCAGAGCTGCACCAGGGGAGGGTCAGGTGGGGCATTAGGAAAAATGTCTTTACCGTGAGGGTGGTCAAATGCTGGGACAGGCTTCCTACAGGGATGTTTTTTTGTCCAAGTGCCTCAGTGTTCAAGAGGCATTTGGATAATGCACTCGAGAACATGCTTTAATGTTTGGGTGGCTCTGAAGAGGTCAGGCAGTTGGAACTGATGATCTTTGCAGGTCCTTTCCCAGCTGAACTAATCTAACTGACCTGCAGAAAAAGTAGCTGTTACAAACTAATGGTATCATGGAGATCTCCTGGGATTTTACCACTGAACTTGGAGGTGTATGAAGAATTACAGGGAAAAAAAGGACCTGTTTATACAATGCTTAGTTCAGGCTGTCCCTCAGTTTAAGTAATACTTCAGTTCTGCTGTGGTCTGATAGAAAATGCTGTTGACCAGACTCTACTCAAAAGATTTGTCTTTCTGGAGAATCTCCCCTCTGTCTCAAGGTTTATGGCAAATGAAACACTTTTTTTTTTTTTTTTTTTTTTTTTTTTACTATTATTTTAATAGTAATTATTTTTGTGCATTGTAAAGGGATTTGTGATTTTTTTTCAGCAGATCCTCCTTTAGCTGATAGTAAGGAATCTGTAGTTGTGATTGCATGCCTTACTGTAGAGGGTTAGGAAAAAGATAAGAGGAAGAGAAGGGCTAAAGCTGATACTTAGAAAAGGCAGGAGGGATGTTATTGCCTCCCTAGGCTGTTGGGGCAGAAAGCGAGGAAGTGAGATCCTCTGCGGCTAGGAGTTTGTTTTTTCTTTTGCTGTTAGCAAGCCTGCTGTCCATTAACGGCTCAGTGATCACACTGTTTTCCCCCCACATCCATTTGCCACGTTCCCAAGATCTGCAGAAAGGAAAAATATCATGATATTTGCCTTGTGCGTGGGTCACTCTTTGTAGCCCGTGCAGCTCCAGCCCCACAGGACATGACAGCTGCTGCAGTCTTCAGCTGGCCAGTGCTCTCCACGGCACTGCCACCCACCCTTCACAGGGCACTCCTCAGAGGGTGAGGGCTGCCCCAGATAAGGTCTTGTGGTCAGTCCATGAGGTGTCTGCCCCAAAAAGTTTCCTTTGAAACTCTTTCCTTTAGGGGATTAAACCTCTGACCTGGGCCTTTCCTGCCTGGGGTGGGACTTCCCACCCAACCTCGATACAGCACAGCTGAGGGGTGGGAGGGTGAGGGGCAGCCACCATGTGAGGAGTCTGGGCTGGCTTCTCTCAGGGCCTTTCTCTGCAGGGCTGAAAGCCCATTGTCTGTTGGCCTTGTCAACAACATCCCTTAGTGCCTCTGTCTTTCCCTCCCTGCTTCAGGCAGCCCCTGTGACCAGCCTGCTGTTCCCCCCAGGCCCAGCCATTTTCTGCCATACCTCAACAGCTAGCTCTCCCTTTTGCCATTCCCTCCAACTCACAAGTCACGCTGCCCTTTAGCCATTCTTCTAGTCATCCCCTTCACGGCCCATCCTCCCAGGCATCAAAGATGCTGCTCAGAAACAAGAAACACTGTCAGGCTGCGTTTGTCTCCTTCCCTGCATGTGGTTGGGTGTAATATGCATTTTCCTGGCCACCGGCAAGGAAGGTCTAGCTAGTGCAGGAGAGTCCACAAAGGTGCTATCCTGATGCTGTGAGAACTGGGGATTGAGGCTTTGGATAGATTGCTTGTACCTGTCCCTGTTAGGCTTCTGATGCTGAACAGAAGGATATCTAAAACCATCACTCCTTTTCTTTTCTTTTCTTTCTTTTTTTTTTTTTTTTCTTTCTTTCTTTTAGTGTTGTCAGTGGCAGAACTCTGAAGTTTCACATAGTAGATAATTCAAAATACTTTGATTATATATTTTTTATTGGTGGGCATTCCTTATCACTGCCTTATTTGAACAAAGGATTTACCAAAATCCTTTTCCTCTCTCTTCCATTCTGCTTAGTCAGGCTTCTCTGAGTAAAAGCAAAGGCAAATCTGCTGGGGTGGATGCTTTAGTAGAGAAATTGGGATCTGATTAAATTGTGTAAAAACACAATGTATTTATTCAGTTTGGAATGAAATACCCATGCCATTGACAATAGACTTATACCCTTCAAAGCAATAATCTAACATAAGATGTTGTCACTCCTACTGAAGTCCTGAAATAGTTACAGAAAATAACACAACTGAAGTGAAACTGAAAGCCTAGAAGGTGGAAAATTATGCTAAGAAACTACAAAGAAAGGTCTTGCTGATATATTTACTGATGATGAAGTCTGAGTGATCATTCAGTTTAATCTGTCTCTAAAAGAATTAGCTGAATGTGTATTAACCTTTCTGCAACAAGTATTTAATTTGAATTTTTTATTCCTTCTAGGGCTGTCAGAATGAGTGCATGGCTGGAGGATGTTCAGGCGAAGCAACAAAGCATGTGACTGAATCTTTCAAGGTATTTTTTTTTTTTTGCTAAAAGATGTGTCTGGAGCATTTCAGTAGGTGGTGTCAGACAGCATCCATAATGTGCTAGTGATTGTTTTGCAGGCATACTTAGCTACTGACAAGCTACTGCTTGAATTTCATATTTCTGTAAGTTGTATTTGCTAAAATGTTTTCAATATAGATATTAAGAAAATTACAAGAAGAACTTTAATTTGTTACCATTTCAAGTACTAGCTAAAAGGTTAGGAGTCATTAAGAATAATTAATCTATTATAAGTGTTTTTTTTAAACTTGTCTGCTTCAAAAGCAATATCAAGATTTATTTTTTTTTTTTCCACATTAAGGTTTTATTGTGTTTTTGTTTATTTGATTTATTTTTCTCCAGACAAAGTCTATGTAACACTCTATACTTCATTATTTGTTAAAATTTGGCTTTGTGAATGGTGTTTAAAAGTAGTTTTTACCATCTGGTCCCAAAATTGCAGAGCTAAGAATCTCAGAAGGACTCTAAAGCACACCACAGCTCTGGCATATTATCAGCACTCAATGAGCAAACAGTACAATGATAATAAGGAATGCTGGTCCTTTGAGTTCTACCTCCTGTTCTCATTCCTTTTTATTTTCTGCCTCTCTTTTGTACTCCTCATGTATTTATTCCTTATGTCACATATCTGTAGTTCTTTCTTTCCCTTGCTTTCTCTGCTTTGCAACCTTTAAAAAGCCTCATCTATCTTTTGCAGATATTTAAAAAAAAAAAAAAAATTACCCAGAAACTGTTGACCTCACTTGTGCTTTTTCAGCAGTTCCTTTCCTGTTATTGCTGACTATTGTCAGCAGTGCAGGAGATTAAATTCTAATGAAACACTTTGTAACCATCATGTTCTTCCTGAATTTCTCAGGCATTGTCACGGTCGTGCAGTCTTCTGAATTATGCTTAAGTAGTTATTTCCCTTTTAGTTTCCAGGCTTTAACAATATATATAGAAATTAAATGCTGCAGAAAATGTGCTGGCCTCCTTGATAAGATTTATTCTGATGCTAGTCCCTTTGAAAATTGCTGAAAATTCTTAAGAGCCCATGACTGCAGGATTTGACCATGTAACAACTTCAACCCCCCCCCCCCCAAATCTCAACTCTCTCCAGTTCTTCTCTTCCTTATTTCTTTGCATTGTGTCCCTCTGGTAATTCTGCCCAAAATGATGTTTTAAGATGAATTTTCAGCCTGAAGATCTGTTTTGGAAAATGTTGATATATCCAGGCATGAATCCAGATTTGGAACTTCAAGATTTCACATGTATGGAATGCAGAGTTTTGCGGAATCACCTTTAAGGTATAGATAAGATAGATTTCAGTAGATTCATTCAGTGGAGTATGCTAGTGTATGTAAAAACAAAAGTTGCTTTAAATAAAAGAAAATCTTGTGTAACTATACTTGTTGGCATAGTCCAGAAGGAGGACAGACAGAGTGGGAGTAATATCTGGTAGTGTTTGGGTCATGGGTAAAGTAGGCATAAATTAAAGCAGAAATGAGACAGATTTAAATTATACTTCAGTCAAGTGGGTCCCTTACCAAAGCTCCAAATATTGAGTGGCACAAAACTGGATTTAATCCAGTTTCCTTTCTATCTATACTTGCATATCAGCCAGCATGGCAAATCATTTTAGTGGAGAGTCTGTGTGAGGGGAAAAATATACTAGCAGGTGGGACAGATGGTCATAGAGGGAATAATGCTAGAAAAACAGCTGGCCTAAGCTGAAGTCTAATTTGTAATTCCATTCCTTTGTTATGGCTTTGTTTCTGAATATTAGCTGCTGTCACCAGGAAAGGGGTACAGTTCTTCAGAAAATGTTGTACCATGGGCCGTGTGTGTATGTGGAAGTTATGATGGAGATATTGCAACTGATTACAATGTCATGTATAATTACTTGCAATCTCTTTAACTTCATTATCAAATTATAACAAAAAAGGCTTATAAACGAGGGAAAAATTGCACTAGGCGATTACAAATAAATAGGGAACTTCACAGACAGTTCTGGGAAAAAGTTAGCTGCAACTTTAGAATCTACAGATAATGATATTTCAGAGTTGGCCCATTGAGCTGACTGTGCTAAAGAAAGCTGCAATTTTGTGCCAGTAATTTAAGTAGTTCAATATTTTGGAAATGGAAATATAGATAACAGGGCTTGGTTTTGCTTTATGCTCATATAAAACATTATTTGAAGTGGATGATGCCAATATTTGAATCCAAAACTACCCCTCTGAAGACAGTATTTCATTTTAGAATGTAGTGCTGTGCTTTTTAGTTGTGGGTAGGCTTTGAATTTTCCTGCAATTTCTGTCTAACTTCAGAAGATGGACTTGAAGTATTCCCATATACTGGGAAGGAAGGAAGGAATGCAACACAGAGGATCTAGAGAGCTGTGTACTTCACTGCTAGCTGTTCACTGTTTTCAGTTCTCATGGAGTTCTCTCTAGTCAATAGGTCAGAATTGGCAATTTGTTCATGTTAACTGCAACTGAAGTACCACAATTTGACTCACTTTTCAAGTTAAAAATCTCATCCTGATTGCTCTGTGATTTATAAGGTACTTAATCTATTACATTTAGAATTATCACACAACCAGTGGAACAGATAAACATTTCCTTTGACATTTCTTATGCTACAGCTTCCTGTATTGTAGAAAAGGTCAAATATCCAGAACTAAATTTACCCAGCTCCTTCCACTAGAGTGAAATCTTTATCTTCTCCTCAACTATTGTTTGTGCATCTATCTATCTATCTATCTATCTACCACAGAATCACAGACTGGTAGGGTTGGCAGGAACCTCTGGAGGCTGTGTGATACAACTCCTGCTCAAGCTGGGCCACCCAGAGCAGGTTGCCCAGGACCATGTCCAGGTGGATTGTAAAGATCTCCAAGGAGGAAGACTCCACAGCCTCTCTGGGCAGCCTATGCCTATGCTCTGGTCCATGCACAGCACAAAAGTGCTGCCTGATGTTTAGATGGAATCTCCTGTGCTCCAATATGTGACCGTAGCCTCTTGTCCTGGCACTGGGCACCACTGAGAAGAGCCTGGTTCTGTCTTCTTTGCACCCTCCCATCAGATATTTATATACATTGATAAAAGCCTCCCTGAGCCTCCTCTTCTCCAGGCTGAACAGTCTCAGCTCTCTCAGCATCTCCTCATAGGAGAGGTGCTCCAGTCCCTTGGTCATTTGTCTATCTATCTATATACATACAGATATGTACACATACGTATACGTATGTGAAAGTATATTATGGCTGTGGTTTGTGACTATAACCAAAAAAGTTATACTTGTAGTTTTTGTGCATTGTGAGCACTGGAGTTCTAGGAGAGGCATACAAACTCACTAACTGAATGTCCAGTCATCTTGTCTACCACCAAATGTATTTTGGAATGTTGCATCAAGAAGTGCACGTATCTGGCTTTGCTATTATATGTGTCTTTTTGCATTCAGAAACAGCACACAGCTATGTCTAAGGCACTTTGTGATTTGAGGTTAGGGAACCTCTTTAATTAATTCATTCTTCTCATTGTGTTGTCATAAGACAGTGAACGTTGTTTGGGTAATGTAATGGTGTACTTCCATAGTTGTTCTAATTTGCTTTCTCTTAATGTGTTTATTAGCTCTGACTTTGAAATCATAGTACTTGGTCTTAGGAAACTAAAGGCATCTATGATTGGATCTGGATTGATATGCTAATAAGAAGATTTATGGTAGTGGAATGGAGTTTGTGTGTCTGGACAGCTCCTCGTATTACTCCAAGAAACTCTTGGTGCTCCTGTGCTGTCTTCTACAGACAGAGCCAGCCATCCTGGGCTCCAAGCCAGTGGGATGTGAGTCTGTGGCAGGCTGGAAGCTCAGCTGGTGCTGAGCGCTGTCTGATGAACCCTGTCAAGATCTGGGACTAGCGAGGCGGAATGCAATGCTATGCTACTATGCTTGCATGGCCTCCAGTTAGACACTAGCTGGTATCTAACTGTGCAAGACAGTGGATAGAGGGTATTTTCTGTAACAAGTTATGTTTTAGTGTTTGTTTCTTGCATTGTTGTAATGGTTTAGAGCCCAAGCTGTGAACTATCTACCAATGTGCTAAGTATTGTAAGACTTAAAACATGAAGATTATTTCCTTGCTATTGGTATAGTCTACAAATAAATAACCAAAATCTCTAACAGTTTTTCCAGAGGCCTAAATCTGTAGTCTATTTCTCCTTTAAATAAAGTATGAAGAAACTGAAAATACAATTCCAGAGCAGGCATTTGCACTTCAAACGGAGAGACTGCCAATTCAAGTTTTACAGGTATTGATTTATTCTTACAGGTCTCTTCACACAGATGTTCCTTGTAACAGGACCTTTAGCTGCATGTTTTAAAACATGTAGCCTTTGCATCATATGTCTATGACCTTGGATGGCTCTCTGCAAAACATTGTGCTCATAATGTTTCCCTGCCTTGTTTCACGTTCTTGACAAACAACGTAATAGCATTAAAGATGAAAATAAAGACTGTATCTTAGACTGGAAAATTATTAAAATTATAAATAAAGTAGTATTGCAGGAGTAATCTATGCAGTTAAAATGTAGGCTAGATACTGCTACACTATGCAGCATTTCTTGTTATGTAGTATATGTTAGAAAGTGTTGAAAAAAAAAATATTTTTTTCTTGCGGAGGAAGATATCCCTGTTTTCAAAACAGTCTATCAATGGAAAACCTCACTAATGATAGATTATATGTTTGTTTTAATGAAACTTCACTAGTTGTCATGATTCACTACCATGATTATACTAATGTATCTCAAGCATGCCTATAGTTCCTACCAAATACAGTAGGATGTAGTATTCCTTATTCAGGGAACAGAGAGAATGACCCATCCATTTTGACATATTAGGCAGTTACACTTTATTTTAGAAAAATACTGTCTTTGTGAAAATGTTGCTGACAGATAAAAACAAGCAATTCTCCAAGGGCACTGTTTTTTTTTTTTGTTTTTTTTTTAAAGAGAAGTGTTTCTCTGCCAAATTTTCTTACTTCCCCTCCAATGCAATGATTAAAAACATAAAACCAGATAATTCTGTATTTTTTATGAAACATCTTTCTAAAGTTTGAACTAATTGACTCTCACACTGACATAGTACTGGAACATGGTCAGAATTTCACTTCTTGAAGAGGTTAGGAAGAACACAGCACTTTTATTTTATATGAGCAGAGGGTAGAGTTTCTGACATGACCAGAGCATGTGCATCAAGGGAACTCTGAAATGTTTTTTGGCATGAGTACATACATGCACTTGTAGTTACCAGTTTTTGTATAAGGCTAACTGCTTTATGTATAAAGCAGTTTTACATGGTTTATATATTTTCATACCCTTTCCTCTCCACCTTGTTCTCAATTTGTAATTTTCTACTGACATCAACAGATTATTTACCTGCTAAAGCATATGAGAATTCAGTAAGGTTTTTTTATCATATGCAGCTGTTGATTCTTCTTTCCTTTTCTGAAAATGCCCTGCTTTTCCATTTCAAATTCTATTTTTTATATAAATTTTATATCATTTTCTGTTAGACCTCATTTTAAATGTAGATTGAGCAGATAAATCATAAAATAATTTCATGCTCTTTAAGTTGTATGGGAAAATATTGGCTGCAGAAACTTCCCAATATCTCGATGCAGTAATGGGCAGTCATTCTCCAAAATGAGTATAGAGGAACATTGGTTTTATGTAAACTGTCTTGAAGCAGTAAAATATGACCAAGTGGGGAGTTGTGAGTGGATACATATGTATGTAACATCATCCAAATGGCATAAGTTTGGTGTCTTTGAACCATAGGTCATCCAGCCCAGTGGGACTGTCATCAGCATTAGATCAGGTCAGCTGTGGCTTCATCTACTGTGTGCATCTACACATTTTTTCATGTTTCCATTTTTTTTGCAAAACAAATTGGAGAGTAATAATATTATTAGACCACAGTTACTTCACATCACTTGATTATGATTCCTAGTAGAGGATATATATGCTGTGGAATTACCTCCAGTGATTTACAATCAAATACATACCCTGACTTTCACCTGCCAAGAAGGAAACCAGCTACAGCACAGAGAAGATTGAGGGCTAAGTGGTTTCTGTGGCATTGTGCACCAACACAGGCATTGCACAAAGTCGTGTGAGTATTACTAATAATAGCTGGACAACGCTGACTGCATTTCATATCAGCTGCTTTCATTCCAGTTATTTGGAAAGTATGTGTCTAGGTCAGAGTAATGATCAACACACAGTGCATTTTCAGTTGTGTCCTGATGAGGGTGAGGAAAAGCCCAGCGTGTGTTACTGAATGTTTGTTTCAGTGGTTGCTGGTCACTAGGAGAAAATGGCTTTCTCTAAGTTGCATGCACAGGTGGAAGATCCACTAATGCAGCTTGATTTTGCTGATGATTCTGTTCGGCAGATCAGCGTTTCTAGATCAAAGAAACACAGTAGTGTTAACACACAGTAGTAGCAGCAAGTAGAGTAGTGTCACTGCTTCAGGAATGGAGGAGCCAAGAAATGCTGCTGAGCACAAGTTCTTAGTGCTGTGGAAATAAGTCACTGTGATTCTGCTGTGGTACTCTAAGCAAGATTTTCCCAGCAGTCTGCAGTTAGGTTTCTCATGTCATGGGGGCCCCACCTCTACAGGGGTGCTTGACATCTGTGGCATCTCTATACTGTTTTAGCTTGGTAGCAAGAAGTAGTTCTGTTTCTCTTCAGATGAGTAAAGTCCCTCTAAAGCTGCAGGCTAAAGCAAATAGGTTTTCTAAGCTGTAATAGAGAAACTTATTGTCCAATTATCTGAAGTTGTAGGATTTGCAAATAAAGCTATTTGTCTTCAACAAATAGCAGGAGCTTTTAGCCAAGATAAAAGAAAGATGTTAGAGAGCCAGGGGACAGTTTTGCTAAGTTAAATTATAGCGCAAAGAAAGTGATGCTTTATCTTCTTTTTATCTAGGTGGTGAAGATACAGTTGGTGTCTGTAAAAGCACAGAGGTTGTACAATCCATATGGATTTATCTTTTTCTGGACTATCTTTTTCATAAAGTGAAGAGTTATTTTTAAAATGCAAGGCTTTAGCACCAGAAAGTAATTCCCAATAGAAAGTATATGACTCCAAAACTTACAGAATCCATTTTGTCCATATCTGCTTCCAAGAGTTCTTAATTTTCTTCAAGTAACATTGTTGTATGAAGTCCCCAGACTTGATATTAAATGTTTTATTTGTTTAACACACGTGAATAAGGACTGATATTTAGGAAGAGAATTTAGTGTTTTGTTTGTTTGTTAGTTTTTTGTCTTCTCCCCACCCCCCCCCCCCCCCCCCCCGGCCTCTGGCCCTTTCTGCTTACTTCTTAAATCATCCCTACGTCTTAATTCTTTCTCATGAACTAACAGCCTAGAGGGCTGAAAAAGTTTTATCCTAATCTCACGCATAGTACCTATTTCTAGGAAAGTACTGAATAGAATGAATTGGAACAATATGACAACTTCTGTGGCAGATCAAGCCATGAAATTCATGGCAATTTGTAAAGCTTATCTTCTGTCTACCATTGTAAGAGATGGAATTAGGGAAAAAGGCAGGTGCGATTAACTGAAGGTTTGAAGTAAGTCCTTAAATCTCTGTAAGAGACTGTACCATGAAAGCATTTTATATTCCCCAAAATAGAAGTTTTTGTTTGTTTGTTTGTTTGTTTTAATTCATTTGGTTTGGTTTTGAAATTCCATGGGAAATAATACTTGTTGTTCCCTCCCAACTTGGGTTATTCTGTGATTCTATGGCAAATTCTGAATGCCTTCTTTCTGTGAATCCACTCCCCTGCATGTCTGCAAGCTCATTAAAATCAGGGTAAGAAGATTTAATTGCAACTGCCCAGGGCTTGGGCATGTGAGATTATGATTCTATTCTTGGCTATCCCACATAACACATTTGCATGTTTCTGACTGGCCAGGCTACTTAGGTGAAGTATTTCAAACTTGTTTGTCTGAAATTTAGGTTTGCAATTCATTTCTTCCTTCATTAAAGCAGATAACCCAGCAGATAAAGCAGATAAAAAAAAAGTAAATATTTCACTTTAATTGTGTGAAATAGAAATGACAGTATTTCTGGAACCCAGAGACATCAGCATCTCTAATCTTTATGCACCAAATTTATGTTTTCCTACAGCATTATTCAAACATCTAACAATGTGCCTCTGTACAAAAATGTGGTATTGGTAAAAATGTCACAGATCTTGCTATTGCAGTTATGTGTCACAGGCCAGTGTGAGTACCCAGCTTGTGTTAGACTCAAAGCTTCTTCTAGGCACACTTTCTAAAAATGGAACAGTGTTTTTATGCTACAATGCGGAAATACAGTGGCTGGAAGCAGAGAGAAGCACCACAATGTTAACCAAGTTGACAGAGTTTTGAGAAGGAGCAGTATATACTTACAGTGAATAACATGAGTAGTGTTACTAGTTAATGTGTTCTTTTAGTGAAGAAGGGCCCTAGCCTTGTATTTAAGGAAATGTTTGAATATGAGTCTGAGGGGGCTGCCTGTGCAAGGAATTGTGCTATTATAGACCTGCCATTTGTGATCTCCCTTATTGTTCTATATGGAATTGCTTATTTCTAAGCAAAAGCCCAGGTATAGCTACACTGCATACATGAAGTGCCAAAGAGGATTTTTATATAACTAACCTGGCCAGCCATATCAGTGAGCTGCAGCAATGTGTTTTTCAGTCCAGTGCAATGACTGCATTAAAGCTAGCTCATGCTTCCTCCCTATTGACATTTTCTGATTGCCCTAGTTAAGTGGAATAGCTGTTGGCAAAAAGTAATGGTTAATATGACCAAAATGTAATGTATCAATATCCAGTTTCTGCTTCTCTGTTTAATAGTCTTATCAATACCCTGATAGTTTATATTTTAGGTGCTAGTTATATTTCAAATGTTCTCTATAATTTGTTGATAAATGAGACACTAGATTTTAGTAGTATTTAGTAGTGTTTTTAGTAGATCTGAAAATATCACAGGAGAACCAGACTAATGAGAAAAGGACATAAAATATTACTACTCCTAATAATAAAGTATTACTAGTCCATTTAAGTTTCCTGAAGCAGCAGAAATGGGTGAGGCTGTAAAGATTTGGGTTGCTTTGCCTCCCTTATGATCCAAACTTCTATAAATCTGGAGGAAGGGGTTTTGATTAACTTTAATGATGTTTGGACCAGGTCAAAGGGAGTTGGTGCAGGGCAACATTTGAGCAAATGCTGAAGAACTTAAAATTTAGTTGCTGCCATTTAAATCAATGATACTATGCATTATCCATGTGCTCCAGTGCTTTGTAGGGCAGGGCTAGTTTCTTCAGTGCTTTCCTTACAAGCTACCCAGACTAGCTTTCCACCACCTTTATTTCCCTTCTGGTGTGTTTTGGAAGCTTGAGATAGCAGTTTGATTTGGTCTGCTGCCATGTGTTCCCTTTTCACCCTCTAGGCAAGAAGTTTGTCAATTCCAACCACATATATGTCGCCTTATTAGGATTCAACGTCAGGTTTTTATGTTATTTGACTACTGTACCAGATCAAACATTGCTGCATCAGACAAAGTGTTCATCAGGTGAGGGGAAAGGTTAAAGAAGTCAACAATGTGCTGTTCCCTCCTCCCTTTCTTCCCATTGCTTGGGGGTGTAGTAGAAGCTCATTCTTTGGTTTGACAAATATTTGATAAATATCTGTTGTGAATAGATTAGATACATGCTTTGCAGAGAACAACATCTAGACAAAGTCCTTCCAGACATATTTTCTGTTGCTTCCATGATTAATTCACAAATTATTCAGGGTCTTGACTTTTGCTTTGTCACTTGCTCTGTTTTTTATTACCCAGTGTACTGTCAACCTGATGCAATGTTTCCAGGCCCCAGTCCAATTACATGTGCTAATAAATATTCCCAGATGAAGTCTCAGGGAGCCTTTATGTTGAAAAATTTCTGGATATTCTTCCTGAGGTTGCAGAATATATTTTATTTTGTTTCTCTCCTTCCGTCCTTGGAAGATTTGAATTTCTTCCTGCTGTATCTTGACACACTTTCCATTTTCAAGCCTCAGGCTCTGCTGTAAATTTAAAATAGTAGTGACAGTAAAGGGATTATAGGATAGGTTACATTACTTTTTATACTTACAAGCTAGTAATAGATTTCTAAGATTTTTTTAAACTTTCTTATTCTGTTTTATATTTTTGTTCTGTTTATTATTTTCTTATTCTGGTATAATTCTTATTGATCTTATTGTTTCTACTGTAGACTTTATTATTGTGATCACAGCCGTGCTGGGCTTAGCCCTATACAGAAAGTGATGGTCTCTGCCCCAGAAAAAAAAGCAAGATTTTCCAAAAAAGATGAGGATGAGAAAAGAAACAAAAGCATGGAGTAGTGGTTTGTCCATGGTTAATAGGAAGTAAATCTCTAATTTTTTGTTCAAATAGACCATGCTGCTGTGGTATCTGCTGGTGGCCAAGAGATTAGTGGTAGTAAGTCAGACAAATGAGACAAATATGACATGCTAGAAGTTGCAACTGATTGCATCCACTAGAGCAGCATTCAGCATTTCTAAGACAGGATTTAGGAATAGGCAGAGTAAATGATTGTTAATTTTGTCCTAGGAGGAGAAAAGGACCATTTGCCTCAAGTCAACACAACACACAGCCTCTATAATTTTCCCATTTCCTGACTGCGTAGCCCAGCACTGCTGCTGTCTGGTCTGATGCCACTGATGGAGGAGCTGGCATGCCATCCCTGATTTCTCAGGCTTGACAATAGTTTGGCATTAGCCATTTCTGTTTGTGCAGTAGTAGCTGTTAAGCATGATTTATGATGTCATCCTACAGAAAGCAGGACCATGTGGTGAAGGCTTTTCCTGGATCAGGTTGCAGTTCCCTGTGGGCTGCTCATAGTACCTGTTCTACCGAAGCAATTATGTGCAGCACACGGTAGCCTGAACCCTGCCACAAGAGGCTGCTGGGCTGGAATATCTCGGAATGAGATGGGAACATTGCTTAGGTAAGCAGAAACAAATAAAACGCGGGCAATCCTCTGCCACTTGCAGCCTAACACAGTATAGATCTTTTGCTCATTGGCTGCAAGGCCAAAAAGAGTTTGTCCAGGAGAAGGGAGTGTTTCAGCTTCCAGAGGCTGGAGGAGCTTTTCATTCACCTGGTTAGTATCCTCAGCTCAGCTTCTCCACTACTTCTCCTTGGCAGTGCAAGCCTCCTCTCCTCAGTCTGTCTCATACGTGGAGCCTCAGGGTGAAGTGGCCAGACAGAAGGTGTTGAGGGGAGGAAGCAGCTGTTCCAGCAGAAAGAACGGGTTCCTGAAGAAGAGAGGTGTGTCTTAGGGAGGGCCCAAAGGCAATGATGATGGTGCCACAGTCAGAAAGACAGGAGAATGACATCCTCATCCCTGGTGCCCTCCTCAAAACCATTCTGTTTCGTTCCAGCCTCATTCTGTCCAACTCCCTCAGCTATGCTTTGTTAACTTTTCCCTCCATAGTAATTCCTTATGGTCTTTGTAATCTGTCTCCTCCTCAAAATCTCCTCCATGACTGCAACCTCAGTTTCCTGTTCACAACTGCAAGGGCAAAACAAATTATTCAATTTTATCTATGCTTCCATGTCTGTTATTGCATCAGAAGGCCTGATCTTTCCTAGGATATGCTTAAAAACTCAGCTTAAGTAATGAAAAGTAATAATTGCAGTTGCTTTGGAATCTTGAATGAATCATCCTGACTAGAAGTCAGAGAGGTTACTTATTTCATAATAGATTACTGTCAGTTTCACAGAAAGTGTGCTAATGTTTTGAGGATATCTGCTGCAACTTGCTGTTACAGTTAGGTAACTTGTAAGCTGTTGTAAAGCTGAGGCTGCCAGTTCTCTTTGTACTCAAGTAAATGATAGAAATGCTTGGCCCAGTGCAGAGTTTAGAAAAGTTAGGGTGACACCTCTTACAGCTCTTCAACTCTACTATGGTCTATTAGTTTCAGTGCAGTGAAAATTGCCGCAGCCAAAGGTCATTTGGGAAGCCACATCCAAGGATCATTTGGGAAGGAACTGGCAAAATTTGATGGAAAGAATAGGACAAAATAAACACCATCTGCACCTACCCCAGGCAGCTCTCTAGGTAAGAAAGGTAGGAGTGTAGTAACGGAAGTAAAAACTCTGGACTACTGTCCAGAGTCTACTGTCAGCTCCAAATCCACTTATGACTATTCCATAGGCTGGATGGAATAAACATTAAAATGACATCTTGGCTATGGGCACCATGACGTCTTGCTGCAGCTTTGGTTAAAAATGACACTGATCAGCATGTCATATTTAATTTGCCTTAGCTCATAATTTACAAGATCTATTTTGATCAAATGGTGAATTTTAGTTTCAGGAGGTCACAGTGAATCTTAACTGGGCTGGGCAGAGCTTCACTCTGGGTGAAGTCATGTCAGAATCAACAGGCAATTCCCAGATAAGGGGACATTCAAAAACATGTACCCGGTAGAGACAGTAGCTGTTTGCAGTGCAGCATCATTATATAAGCCTTTAAAAGCAGCAGTATCCAGCTGGATTCCCCACCACCCCTTTCTGGCTGCTACAGGCACTCCTATTTCTTACAGGGTTGTCCAGAGCTGGGACGTAGGCACACAGCTTGTAGGTACTATCCTGCTGTGACATGGAGAGTTTACAGGGCTGAAACTCAGTCTTTGTCATTCTACTGTAGGCAACAAGGGTGGAACAGCTGTGCTTAATAGACTGTGTGTCTCATCTAGTTCTTCATCTCCATTTTCCTTTTTGTTCCAGCATTTACTGGTTTTGCTTCTAATTTAATGGCATTATTAGGTGGCAGTGTCAGAAAGTGCTTAAGAGCACACTGATAAACAAAGCAAGCAAAATACAAACGTAATTTAAAAATGCCCTGTGTATTAGCAGTACAAACAGCGGGATTCTGGGTGGATCTTAATGCCAAACTTTAATGCTGCTTACAGGGCTGGGGCAATGTTGACAAAGCAAAGAAAGAAATGGCGATTTTTAAAGGTCATAGGTGATGCCCTGGCAATATCATGATAATTTTTTTAGCAATGTAAAAGTAACAGGCATTGATACTTAATCAGTACTCCTGTATTTGTCAACTGCCCTTGCTCTGCTCTCTTTGTGCAGGTTCTTTTGTGTGTCCATTTCCCCTCCCACTGGTGCTGCTTGAACAACAACAAAAAATGCTGGGGCAGGACTGCAAGCTAAGTGAAAGGGGTCTGTATGCCAAGTGAGGTGTTATGTAGGAGCCTTATTGCTCAGCAACCTAAAAGATGTTGAGGGTTCTGGAAATACTCTGTACCGCAGATGACACGGTGAGGAGGAGTACCCCAGGATGGGCTCTCCAAAAACCACCACCCTCAACTCCTTTATTTAAAAAAAAAAATAAAAAAATAAAAAAATGCATTGCAGCACTTAATGGTGTATTGACATAAAAAGCATTAGGTTTTGCTCAGTAAAAACAGAGAAAGAGGGAAATACAATAGAAAGAATAAAGGGGGAAGATCCTTAAAAAAAAAAAAAAATTCTGAATAGTAATGGCCAAAAAAATAAAATAAAATGTAAATGTCTCTTGAGAGTTTAACAGAATTTGTCAGCATTATGAGGATCAGAAAAATTGCCTTCTTGCCTGTTTAATGATTGCTTCCCTATTACTCTGCACTTAAGCTTATTTTTGAGCCCTTTTGAAGGATGTTCCTAGTGCTGTTTGAAGGGCAAATCAGGTGTCCTACCTGATGTTGGGTTAGGTGTTTGCAAAATGCCTGAACGAAAGGTAAAGAATAGGTTTTCCTGTTGCTGAAAGAGGTGAGAAACAGCAGGTAGGCTCCTTGTCTACAGTGTGCAGCTCCAAGAAGCTCTGTGGTCTGGGAAGCACTTGCTTCCTTTCAGGACAAGCATGATAGCTACCACTCTAGGCTTTCTGCCTTCAAGTGACTCAGCATGAAATCTAGTCTGGTGATTTCTGTTTGTGACTGCAGAAGGTCCCCAGTCCTTGGGGCTGAGAGCCAAGCAGCCTGGACTATTGCTTTGAGCCATAGGCACTGCTGTGGGACTGCCTGTCACACAGCAGTACCTGTTTTATTGAGCTTGCAGGAGTGAGTTCTTGGTCCAGCTCTTGTCTCTAATGAGCCAGAACAGGAGTGACTCTGGCTCTGGGCCCCTCTTTGTACCAGTTATCAGGACACAGCAGTATGTTCATATTTGAGTGACATAATTTTATTAAATTATCACTCATGTTATAGACACTCTTTCCAAGGATCTTTTGAATCTCATGTTCCAAAGCTGAAGGAATATGTTTTATGGCAAGATGACTTATGTGGTTAAATAAATCCAAACACTCCCATGGGATTATTTCTTTTCTTATGGCTGCAGCTTGCTACTCCCTCTACATGTGCTTGTGGGCCCATCAGAAGGACCACATTAAAATCCTTCATCATCCTTAAAGTAAAGGCTATTTGTTAATACAGTTGAGCTTACCAAACTGTATTATAGAGCTGCTTTACAACTACTTGTGCTGCTAAAACTGAGGAAGGGGCAAAATGTGGCGTACAGGCAGAAATCAGCACACTGTTGGATTTGTAGGGGGACAAGACTGAATATGGAGACATATTCTTGTCCTCAGGCCCATTCATCGTCAGGATAATTACCTTAACAAAAGTGACCTGAAATAAGACTGAAGCTTTGATTTCAGGGAGTGCTGTTAATACCACTGGCAGCAGGAATTCTTTAGAAGCCATGATTCAAGCATTTCTGCCCTGAGATAAAGGCAAGGTTGTAATTGTGTTCTACATCCATACTTAAGCCCCATTGACATCCTGCTCCTGCATAAGTGTTTTCCTGAGGACAATATTGCATTGTGGATAAATGCAAACACTCCTTTGTTGCTTTTATTTTCATCCATACTCTTCTGTGTGATATCTTTTTTTTTTTTTTCTTTTTTTTTCCAAAGTCCGTGATAAGAGGTTGTCAGGTAAAATTGATTTTTATTTTCAGGGCATCATTAGTGCTTTTCCCATTGGAGTGTTCACTGTCAGCAGTACAAAGGGTACTCTCAAGAGTTAAGAGTAACTTTTTTCATCAGTTTATGTATTAGTTCAACCAAGGCAATGCACTGTAATATCTAGACAAGTCCTATAATTGGAGATAGTTTGAAACAAGCTTTTATCTATTCATATGCTCCAGCTCTAAGTTAATTTCACATCTAAGCCATTAGGGAAAACAACAACAAAAAACAACGATAAGAAACAGACCACTGATTAAAGACATCTTGAAAATCAGGTTGTTGACAGAGATGGTGCCTGTGTGTTGTTTCAAAAGCTTGGGACTAGTTGTTTCTCATTTTGTAAAATATATGCTGGGTCTGAAAAGCACAAGTTAGTGCTATCTCTGGCAGACCCTCCTTTTTAGTGTCCAGACAAGTAATATGAAAAGAATCTGAAGTACTGCAGTCTAGTCTGTTCTATATGCACCCAGTATAGAGGAGTAGGGTTTCGCTCTGGGTTCTGTAGTAAGGGTCGATGCTTTCTGAGTCATGTTAGGAAAGAAAATGGAGCTTCAGATGGGATTTCTGAGTTCTTCCTTCACTCTCTGACCAGCACAGCTGTAGAAAGAGAATGAGAGAAGTGGATCAAGACTGTCCACTTCATAGCTTTCTCCTGTTGTTTTGCCCCTATCTATCTGTAAAGGGAAGTGACATGCCAGAGATCCTGCTTTCCTTCTCCCTCTGCTGTTCTTTACAATGATTAACACTAATTAAGCTACTATGAAAAACATTCACTCTCTCCTAACCAAAACAAATACAAAGAACTATGTTGTGTTTCTGCAGCTAGTCATGGCTGGTAAGGGAAAGTCTCTACTGTTAATCATGCCGGGAAACATTTAGCCTTCTTTGTGCTAATAGAATCTTTCTAGGAAAATACAAATGTGAATGAACAAGCTGGTGCAACCCAAGTAACCTGCTGACTCAGGTCTCTCTCTCTGGTTTTATTCATTAAAGGCAAATCAGTGCAACATACGTAGTTGTGAGAAGGATTAGGTTCTGATGATCAGCTTAAGTTCTGAGATACAGTATCTGGGAGTTTCTGGAACTTGTATGGATGTGTTAATCTAATTATCCAAGAAATTTTCATCTGATAATTTTCTATTTGTGTGTTTGTGTTTTTTGTTGTTGTTGTTGTTGTTTTGTTTTGTTTTCCACCTTGTACTGCTTTCTTCACTTAAAAGTTCTTCAACAACCGATCTAAGAAGCTCTGTGTGTATGGGTGCATACATAGTACGAATGCTTTGGCAACTGCTTAGAGGTAGCCACAATTAACAATTCTGTCCGTAAATACCCCTGCAGATAAAATATTGTATTTTTCCATGTTCACTGATGCAGGAGTATTTTTCAATCAGTCTAATTTAATTGCTATATTTATTTTTGCGTTTCATGTTTTTTTTCAGGCTTCAGACTTGGTTATCACACCAGCTACAACTTTCAAGGAAAAACCAGACCCCAATGGTCTGGTATTTGGAACTGTGTTCACTGATAATATGCTGATGATTGAATGGTCTTTGGCTTCAGGATGGGAGAAACCTTATATTAAACCACTTGAGAACCTCTCATTGCATCCAGCCTCTTCATCTCTGCATTATGCTATAGAAGTGAGTACACAAATCCCTTTGGAAACTGCTATTTTTTTTTTATTAGTTTCTGAAATCGTAGCTTTCTAATACATGAACTATTACTGCCTTAGTGTTGAATTACGTTTTGATCTGATAACCAATGCCCTTTCAGAATAATTCCCTATTTACAGCCAGGGGTATGTTTATGTTGGTATAATTCAGAACCAGCTCTGGTCTGTGGATTCCAGCTCACTTAACTTCTTAGCCTAATGAAGGTGAACCCTTTCCTGTATGGTAGCAAATTCATGTGAGAAAGCGTTCTGGATCACTGACAGGATTGGTGCAATTGCTGTCATTTTTGTGACTTAATGAAGCCCTGGATAAGACTTTGTGAGATTCCAAGAGCAGCTTTAATTTGAGGACTGAACACACACTTTGTGAAATTTATTTTAAGTTGTTTTAAAGTCTCATAGCTTGGATTGTAGGATAGACTAGACAGATGCTTGTTTGCACCTCCAAACATGTCTGGAAAACTCTAAAAAAGTTCTGAGGCATCTGGCATATAGAAGTTTATTGACGCAGAGAATATTCAGCAAGGAACTTTGGAAAGTGAAATGTTAAGTCAGAAACCAGCGTGGTTAATAGTTTCCGTGCTTAGCTACTTACTGTCTAAAGCTGCCTTTTGCATCTCCAGGGCAGCTTCAGCACTACTCACATCTGTGTGAGAGCTTTGGTAGGGAACTGAGCTACCTGGGAGCATACAGGAGAAATGGAAGCCTGCTTCTCATCCCATCTCTGTATAGGTGGGAGTCCCTCCACTGAAATCAGCGGAGTTTCTCATGCTTCTTTTATTATTCTTTCTTGTCTCCCTGACTCCCTCTGTCTCCCTGACTCCCTCTGTCTCCCTCTCCGTCTCTGTCTCCCTCTCCGTCTCTGTCTCCC
>NC_048893.1:76349508-76397249 GCF_011077185.1 Oxyura jamaicensis | reverse complement strand
GTCTCCCTCTCCGTCTCTGTCTCCCTCTCCGTCTCTGTCTCCCTCTCTCTCTCTTTCATTTTTTTTCTTTCCTCCCCCCTTTTTTTAACCACTAGTAAAAGGGAAGGTTCGAGTTTTTCCCCGCTTGTTGTTCCTGTGCTCCTCCCTTCACCATTTTTTTTTTTTTTTTGTGCTTGCTGTCTTTTCCCACCTAGTTCCCAAAGGTCCTGTGTAAATTACAACAGGCCCCTGTGACTATCGCTGTAGCTCTTGATCTGCCCAAGGAGTAAGAAACCACGCTGGAGTCCCAAATGTATATTTCACTCTTAGTAGCATATTGCTTTAATGCTTGGCCTCTGGCCCAGTTTGAAGTCATTGCTAATATGAATATGCTCTTATTTTTTTCCATTTTTTTTTATTCTTTTACCCTTACTGCATCACGTTTCCTCTAGCCAAGAGGACAGACAGAGGAGAATCTGGTGCCAAAGCTGTGGCTCAATGAATACACAGTGGGTATTAAAAAAATGATGAATTTGGCATTCCCTCCCCTTTCTCCTTGCCCTTCATGATGCAGTGTGATTGTCTGGATCTGCTGAACTCCAGATCCAGTTCCTGTGATGTGCAGATGTCAGATAATATTGTTTGCACACCGCTGTAGTATCCACCATCAAGCAACCTATGGTGCAGTTGCTCTCATTCAAGATGGACATTTTAGGAACACATCACTGTCTCCCTTTTTAATAAGTGAGAGGTTTTGCTGAGCTCTGGAAGGTTAAAAGTATTTTGGAACAAAAGATTTAACAGCCTGAGAAAGCTTTGTGTTTCAGTAATGATGTGATTCTTATTTCTCTCAAACCATAGATCAAATCTTAGTAGTAACATTCCTTCCTTTTCCCTCTCATTAAAAGTTCTGTGAATGGCTTTGAAAGAAGTGTTGGGGGGAAAAACTGTTCTGTGATAAGAACTTGTGGCATTGTAGAAATGTGGTATTAGTAACTGATTCAATAAAAATCATATCAAAGTATCAACCATTACACCAGCTATGCCATTAGTGCTTTTTTTTTTTCTTTCTTTCTTTGTAGCTACAATGTCTATCTGAGGAACACTTTGCTTTGTTCTGTTGGTTTTGTTTTAATATCTGTGTACAAAGCTTTTAATAAGGTTGGTATTGCCATAGGAGTAAGTTATAGTTTGAAGGCAAAAAGTTCTGGGTTCTGATTCTGGTTCTCCTGCATAATTTGTGTGTGGCCTAAGGAAAACTGCCAGGATTCCTGCAACTCAGTTACAACACAATTAAAATTTGTCATGTGGAAAGACCTAACTCTGTCTGGACTGTACAAAAGCTTTCTAAACATTACATTTCACTGATCCTTATGGGAAAATATTGTAGAATGTACTAATAATGAAGCCTTGAGTATTCTATTAAAATTACTTACACACAAATGTAATAATCTTCTCCCATAATCAAAAAACTGCATATATAGCCTTCAACCATTTAGAAAGAATTTGCAGGCATTTTTGGGGAAGCAGTCCAGAAGAAGTCTGAGAACACTGTCAGAAGTAATGCAGTTACATTCATGGAACTTAGAGTAAAACTTAATGTACAAAGAAATGCTTCAGAAAATAATTTCTAAAAATTGGAACTCTGTAAGCAAGAATGAACATTTAATACTTAATCTAAACAATAATTTTACATATGTATATATTAATGTTTATATAATACATGTATTATCTATCTATAACTGAAACTGGAAATTATCATAGAATCATAGAATATTCCAAGTTGGAAGGGATCCACAAGGATCATCAAGTCCAACTCCTTGCACCGCACAGGTCTACCCGAAAGTTTAGACCAGGTGACTTAGTGCACAGTCCAAACGTTTCTTAAATTCAGACAGGCTTGGTGCAGTGACTACTTCACTGGGGAGCCTGTTCCAGTGCGCAACCACCCTCTCAGTAAAAAATCTCCTCATCTCCTCCTGATATCTAGTCTGAACTTCCCCTGCCTCAGCTTCACCCCATTCCTGCGGGTCCTATCACTGGTATTTATGGAGGTCACCTGCCTCTCCACACCCCCTCGCGAGGAAGTTGTAGACCGCAATGAGGTCCCCCCTCAGCCTCCTTTTCTCTAGGTTGAACAGGCCCAGTGACCTCAGCTGCTCCTCATATGTCATCCCCTCCAGGCCCTTCACCATCTTCGTTGCCCTCCTCTGGACACTCTCCAACAGTTTAATGTCCTTTTTGTACTGTGGTGCCTAGAACTGCACACAGTACTCAAGGTGAGACCGCACCAGCACAGAATAGGGCGGGACGATCACTTCACTTGCCCTACTAGCGATGGCGTGCTTGATGCATCCCAGGATATGGTTGGCCCTCCTGGCTGCCAGGGCACATTGCTGGCTCATATTCAACTTGCTGTCAACCATGACCCCCAGATCCCACTCTGTGGGGCTGCACTCCAGCGTCTCGTCGCCCAGTCTGTATGTACGGCCAGGTTGCCTCGTCCCAGGTGCAGGACCCGGCACTTGCTTTTGTTAAACTTCATGCGGTTGGTGATCGCCCAGCTCTCCAACCTGTCCAGATTTCTCTGCAAGGCCTTTCCACCCTTGTCCCAGTCCACAACTCCTCCAAGTTTGGTGTCGTCGGCAAAGTTGCTCAAAACACCCTCCAGCCCTACATCTAAATCATTTATAAAGACATTGAAGAGGACTGGCCCTAAGATAGAGCCTTGAGGGACCCCACTAGAGACCTTCCACCAGCCTGATGTGGCCCCATTTACCACAACCCTTTGAGCCCTGCCTGTCAGCCAATTGCTCACCCATCATATGATGTTTTCGTTAAGCTGTATTTTGGACATTTTGTCCAGTAGGATCCTATGGGAAACCGTGTCGAAAGCCTTGCTGAAGTCCAAAAAGATCACATCAGCTGTTTTCCCTTGGTCGACTAGACGGGTGATCTTACCGTAAAAGGAAATCAAATTTGTTAGGCAGGACCTACCCCTCACGAACCCATGTTGTCTGGGACCAATGACTGCATTGTCCCCCAGCTGCACCTCAAGAATCATCTTCTCCATAATTTTATCAAACTGTTACTGCAAATAACTATGGATGTTTTGTGGGCATAAGTTTTTTATTACTATTTTTGCTGTGGTTAGAGGACACTGTAGAGTATTTTGCTGAGAGGGTAGGGTGGGATAAGAGTTTCTGGTAAATTTATTGTCAGCATCAGTCATCCATAGTCTGCAGTTTGATGAGACAATTCTGACAAATTTAAGTTTCCTTTTAAGTATAGATAAAACATTTGCATACATTATTCCTCTAGTGTAAAGCTGATGCACCTGTCTCACGTGCTAACTAAACCTCCTTCTACAGCATAGGAGCAGATGGGAGACATAAGTGACTGAGATTTTGCTATGACTATAGCAAGAAGTGCAACAGACTTCCCTTAATTACCTTATCAAACTCTTCTTGCCAAAATCTGTTTTGGACAGAGCCCTTATACAGATTAGAATATATCATTGAATTCTATAGGTCTTTTTCATAAGGGAGAGTACTGTTTTGGTTAAGCCTTAGTTATCAGTCAGAATGTAAGGGAGTAGTTAAGTCAAGCACATGCTACAGATTTTAATTGTTGTAACCAAATTATGAGAATAATGTTTATCAGTAAGTTTCCTGACAGAAAAAGATGTATCAGAAGCACGGACAAGTCATCTTTGTAACATAAACTTTGTAATACTATACCTCACAGGAGTGTGTTGCAAGGATTAACTAGTTAGCATTTATGCTTTGAGTACTGTGAGCAGGAAAGTGAAGTTCTTTCATTTCCAAAAGGCATGTTCTACTTTTGCACAGGTCATTATGGGATAGCCTTCCTCAATTAATATCCGTCTTCTTTTCCCTCCTTTTTGGCTTGGTAGTTGTTTGAAGGAATGAAGGCTTACCGAGGAGTAGATGGCAAAATCCGCCTGTTCCGGCCAAGCCTCAACATGGACAGGATGGCACGATCAGCAAGACGAACAACTCTGCCAGTACGTAGCAAAGGCATCTTACTCTCCTTAAGTCAGAGTTTATTTTTATTTTCAGAGTACAAATCTCTGAAACATTATAGTAGTGTAACATTTGTCAAGTATGCTAACTCTTGAATAGTTCTGTTAAACATTAAAGAGATCCTATTCAGTGAATGGTTGGAAGTTACTTTTTCTGTTAAATCAAAACAGTGTTTTCCTTTCTGCATTGTGTCCCTACTGCCTCAGGTGTACACAATCTATTTCTGAGGGATGAGCACTGCTCTGTATGCATGCAGACAGCTTCTGTTTGGATGTACATAGCTGATTAAATTGCTCTGTTGCTAGTGTTCTTGCTTTTTACCTCAGTTAAATCCTTTGGCCTCTGAGTGCCTTCAAATTTTGGTTTTGCTAGAACTTCATGCTGCTTTTAAGCAGTTGTATATTGGCCAATGAATTTCCCCCCATGCTTATTAGCTTTGCAGTAAAATTGGGAGATTTGGTGCGCCCTTTGGATCTCTAACCCAAATCTATTCTGCAGAAGAGATGTTGCCAGAGCTCACAGCATGCCTTCAGAAGTGAAGGGGTTGGCTGCACAGGGAGTTCTTTCCATGTGCTTTGAAGGCAAGACGGGTCAATAGCTCCTTTTTCCTAACTCAGGAGGATGCTTTGTAGCAGCAGGAGGGCATTTGGGATAATGAATAAGAAGGCACAGATGTGAAGACTGTGGGATCTTAAATGGGACCTTTAAGAAGTGAATTCAAGGAAGGTGGTGTAGTCCTATGAAACCCAATGGGCTGAGGAATTGTTCCCATTAACATATAACCTGTAAGAACTACAGGTTGTTCAGGTTATAATTCTGTTTTCTTTTCTCCCTTTGCTTTTCCTTCCCAGAGTTTTGACCAGAACGAGCTGTTGGAGTGCATCCGGAAACTTGTGGAAGTAGAAAAGGAGTGGGTCCCATACTCAACTGCTGCCAGCCTGTACATCCGTCCTACCTTAATTGGAACTGAGGTTTTAAACTTTCTTTTTCATTCTTATTTTTTGTGTATTTAAGCACAAAGCAAAATCCTTCATCCATAAAGGCAAATATGCAGCAGTCGGTAGGCAACAGTATTACCTTTTAGGGACAACTTGTTTTTATGTTCTTTACCTCTGAGATAGTCACCTGTAGCTCTGCTTCACTAATTTTTGTTGACCACACCACCATCTAGTGGATATACTAATTCAGATCACAGAAATTAAAGTGAATCATCTGTTCTAAGCAATTACAGCAAAACCTAAATTCAATTTGTTTTTGTATTATAAGTATAAATGCCTTTTATATGGTAATGTATGCCTTTAAAATATTAACAATTGGAGGAATATGTGAGAGTACAGAAGTTAAAAGCAGGAAGTGTATTTTAGTTAAAACATTTTTTTTTATTTTTTTATTTTTTTTTAGCAGCAGCAAGAGAAAGCTAGAGTGGTAGATCATAGGACAAAGAAACTGAAGAACTTGTGGTTCCCAACTAGACAAGACACTTTTCTGCAATATCCATATCCTTATGTAGCTAGCATATGTGAGCACTATACACACGTGTTCTAGGACTTCATTAACTTAAAGTCTGTAAACTAGTTGCAGATTTGGGGATGGAAGGATCACCACTCAGCAACCGTAAAGTGTTGATATTAAGAGGTTTTTCTCTTTCATTTTTAGGAAATTCTTCTGCTGTTGAGATTTGTTTCAAGGTACAGAATATATCTGGCCTTCCCACAATAGCATGTGTTGTCCCCGAGTTGCAAGTCCTGTTGACCTTTTTTGAATCAGCCCAATTAGAAAACCCAGTCACCATTATATTTTGAATAACTGTGTAAGAATGATGAAAAATACCAAGACCTCAATTATTTAATGTTTATTTTGTTAAAAGTTTTGCTGAAAGAGTAAGGTTGACAGAAATCAAAATCACCCTCTTTACACGTGAGGAAGGCTCATGTGAAGTTTCCCGTAGTTCCATGTCTACCCTTTTATTTCCCCCCCTACTTCCCAGTCTAGCTTCATGTGCTTTGTGCAGTATTTTGCTTAAAACTTTAGTCCAAGTCTTCTTCTTTATAAGAATTTAGTTCAATAACTACTAGTAGTAGTAGTGGAGACTTAACATTAGAACCCAAGGATGAGCTTGTTCTTTTTAGGGGACTAGTTCCTCTGAGTGGAGAGGAAATAGTAGCCCAAACAGCTGCCTGTAAGATCCCAAGAATTGCATATGGTCCAGAATCTCCAGAGGTCCCTTCCAACCTCAACCATTTTGTGATCACCCTAGAGCTTTGCCAGGTATCATATGGATAAGCAGGGTCTTCAGCTGCAGAATTCAGACCTTGACCAGTGTCAGGCTTTTCACCTCTGTCTTCAGGTATTGATAGTGATGACTTGAAGCATGAGAAGCCATCTGTCCGAAGGTGTAGGGGAAAAATCGATACATTCCAGGTTTTTTTTCCGTCCTGCTGTGTGAACCATTTCCAGTAGACAAATCATTTTAGATTGTCACAGAGCCAGCACCTAATTGGCAGTTCTAATTGGCATTGGCTAATTCTCCTCACTACTACAGCTGACAGTGGTTTTTCTGCCATTGCTATTGCTCATGGTGGTCCTTGCCTCCCCAAAAGGTTTTGCAGGCTAGTGCTCTAATTAATTCCTGTAATTATATAGTGTTTTCTCGAGGTAGTTTCTGAATTCTCAAAAGCTTGAGATGATGGGAGAAGATTAAAATAATATTTAGACAAATGAAAGAGCTATAAATGAGTGGTGACAGTACATAAACTAGTGTTGTCATGTTGCTTGGGATGGGGGGGAAGTTATATAAATATTTACTCTTCATTACAGAACTTTGCATTTTTTAGGTAAAAACACTCCACTGCTGCAATTTCTCTGAAAGCAGTGTTTCAGAAGCTAAGTGTGCAGCATCTGATGTTTGGAATGAAGTAAACCTGTAACTTTACTTGTTTACATTCCTTATTTTCAGCCTTCTCTTGGAGTGAAGAAGCCAACTAAAGCCCTACTGTATGTCATACTGAGCCCTGTGGGCCCTTACTTTGCAAGTGGAAGCTTTAGTCCAATATCATTATGGGCAGATCCAAAATATGTAAGAGCCTGGAAAGGAGGAACAGGGGACTGCAAACTGGGAGGGTAAGAAAACCTGGTTCTGCATTTGTATGGAATTTATCTCTACATACTTCACAAAGGAGATGTGTTTTTTAATGAAGTGTCTAATCCAGCAGAAGTAGAGGTGTTAGATGTAGCAGTTAAGCAAACGATATACTATGACAAAGATTTCAAAGCAGTCTTTTATGAATATTACCTATACAATTCAGTTGTGTATTTTTGTTTGGATACTACAGTCAAGTGTGCTATGGGGAGAGACAATTTTTACAGTCTCAGGCTGAGAAACTGGACCTGGAAGGTGTCCATGTAGTACTTTGGCTCATTTCCCTTGCAGAAGTTGACATGGAAGATATCACTTCTGTGATACAGCTTTCAGCATAGCGGTCTGCTGCCAACCGGGCAGTGAGCAGCATTAACTGCTGACCTCCATCCTTGGCAGAGTGTCCTGACAAACCATCTGCAGTTAGCTAGGGGAGTATGGGTGTTTCTGGAAAAGCATGAGACAATTAGCTGTGTATATGCGACTGCGGTCTGGTAGTTTTCTGCTGAACTAGGCCAAAGTACCGCTTAGGTAGAAACATAATTGTTTACGTCTAAGTACTTGAGTTGTCAAAATTAAGCTGCTTAGGACTTGACTGGAGCAAGCAACTTGGACGTGGCTAAATAAATGACTTAATTGTGCAAATGTGGTCTTTGGTTTAAGCAAGGCTTTTTGTATTTACCTGAGAGTTTCTTGTCTAGGCAAGAAGTTAGTAGCTGTCAAGTGCTGCTCAGCTGAGCTACTAGAATAATCAAATGACAAGAAAAGAGTTTTTCTACCTTTGGTCTGATGCTCAGAGATTTTGACCTCCTGCTTGTTGCATTTTGCTGATTTTGAGAAATATATATATTTTTTTCCTGTGCATTCTTTCAACAGCTGTTAAAAAGAGAAGACTCTGGAGTCACTGTTGACTTGATTTGCAATTGTGGCCCAGAGCTGAGACCTGAATTCCAGTGCAGTCTGCACTTTGGAGCTGCTGACTTGGGGGTTTGATGGTTGTTGAACATCAGAAATGAAAGTGTTTTTTTTTTTTTTTTGGTCTTTTTGTTGTTGTTTTGTTTTGTTTTCCTCCCAGAGCAGCTACAGGGTGAACATAAATTATGTAGTTAAGTTCATCCTGTAGGCAGCATTTTAGGAAAACACTTGCCCCTCAAGGACGTGACATTCATCAAGGCTAATCTGCAGCTCCTAGAGCTACTAAAAAAAATAAGTTCACAGAATCACAGAATTATAGGGGTTGGAAGGCACCTCCAGAGACCTTCAGGTCCAACCCCCCTGCCCAAGCAGCTGCCCTAGAGCAGGTTGCCCAGGTAGACGTCCAGATGGTTCTTGAATATCTCCAGAGAAAGAGACTCCACAACCTCCCTGGGCAGCTTGCTCCAGTGCTCTGTCACCCTCACCATGAAGAAGTTCTTTTGCATGTTGGTGTAGAATTTCCTGTGATCCATTTTGTGGCCATTGCCCTTTGTCCTATTCCCACAAACCACTGGAAAGAGGTTGGCCAAATCCCTCCATCTCCCACAGTTAAGATATTTGTAAACATTAATAAGATCCCCTCTCAGACTTCTTTTCTCAAGGCTGAACAGACCCAGGTCTCTCAGTCTTTCCTCACAGGGAAGATGCTCCAGGCCCTGTATCATCTTTGTTACCCTCTGCTGGACTCTTTCCAGGGGATCCCTGTCTTTTTTGTACCAGGGAGCTCATAACTGGACACAGTACCCCAGATGAGGCCTGACCAGGGCAGAGTAGAGGGGGAGGATCACCTCCCACGACCTGCTGGCCATGCTCCTTTTAATGCATACCAGGATCCCATTGGCCTTCTTGGCTACCAGGGCACACTGCTAGCTCATGGCCAACTTGTTGTCCACGAGGACCCCCAGGTCCTTCTCCTCAGAGCTCCTCTCCAGCAGGTCCTCCCCCAGCCTGTACTGATACATGTTGTTGTTCATTCCCAGGTACAGGACTCTACACTTGCTCATGTTAAACTAGTTCTGCGAATGTAAAGTAGTAACAAGAACTTGTAAACTAGTTCTTGTTAAACTAGTTCTGTGAATGTTTTTTACTAGAAAAGAAATAGCTTACCTCTGAAGATTCTGTATTCCAAGAGGTCTAACTACTCATCTGTTCACTTGACATATATAAGATTAGGCGGATAGTTTTGGTTTTGCCTTTTTTAAACCATGCACTGGATGAGAATTATTGCATCTGTCCAGGATTCCAACTGCTAAATAAAGATGAATTCTTTACTAAGGTAGACACCTTAATCAATTGCAATGATTAAAACATCCAGAAAATGGAACAAGAATTACTTCTGAGAAAATTTGGATGGATATGTTTGAGCTGTTGCTGCTACTTAACCCTTCAAATTTTGGGGGTTGTAGATACAAAATGATCTGGTAAAAAAACAGTGAAGTACTTCTAATGGAAAATGAACCCTTTGCAATAAAGGACATGGGCACTGAACCTTGCACAGAAATAAGAAAATACCCAATGAGATACTCATATGTTTGCTCTTTCTTTTTGTTTCTGAAAGGAATTATGGTTCTTCTATTTATGCCCAACAAGAAGCCCTGGAGTTAGGCTGCCAGCAGGTTCTGTGGCTCTATGGAGAAGATCACCAAATAACTGAAGTTGGAACAATGAATCTGTTTCTCTACTGGATAAATGAAAATGGAGGTATAGTGACACACAACATGAAAACTATTAGAGTAGACAGTTGGGATCATAAGGCAGGTATACATATTCTATGTACAAGGCTTCTAGAAGCTAATTGGACCCCCAAAATGCTAGCCCTCATCCAGTTCTTCATCTTAGTGGGATAGTTACCTCCTTCCATAATCCACAAATGATTGTTAAAGTGCCGATTGTAAAATTTTAATGATTCCCTTAACAAAGGGAATGTCTGTTCCCTTCTGAGAACTGATAGGTGAGTCCTACCATTATGAAAGAGGAGATTCCAGAGAAGCCATGAGCAATGCCTAACAAAAAACATACTTAAACAGCTGAACCATCCACATGCTCAGAAGGAGAGAGTCTAGTCACTTACAGGTAGCATAGCAGATTTGCTGTCAATTTTAGCTGCGTGCTTTATCTTGGAGATGTGTCAGAAACAATGCACATATACTAAAACCACCTTATGGGAAGACATCTATTTAGGCATCTTGGAAACACCCACTGGGTGTGCAAGTATTCAGTGCTTAAGAGCAAATAGTTGACCTGTCTACTGGCTTAGAAGACTACATAAGTTTGAGTCCTTAGAGGAATGAGCCAGCATATATGTTGGTGAATGAAAGGACACCTCCTGATTTCCATGAGTGCTGGTCCTCCATGAAAATCATCACTTAATTTTTGCTTGGCAGCATATGCAGGGTTTAGACTCTGATTTAGTCATAGTGCCGTGGGTATCCTTGAAAACTGACATTTTTCTGACAGTGCTCACCTGCAGTATGCTGTCTCTCTGTGGAGACAGCAGCATGCTTTGGATAGTGTAGTGTAATGGGAATCCAGCTAATTGACTCCTATCTCCAGTTTCATTACTTGTTTTTCTGCAAAATGTTTACCATTTCTGAAGGAGTGAAAAGATGTTTTCTCATTGCTGAATGAGTCCATGAAGTCTTGTGGATGAAACTGTAAATATGAGCAATCTTGTTGTTATAACAGCAGTGGACTTGTCAGTGCAGTTGGCTGAATTCACACCTTTTGTAACTTCACTAGAGAGACATGAAAATAGATTTTGGCTCATTTTGTCCAGGGAAAGGACAGTGAAGGGGGGACATAATTAGAATTCAATGTTCTCATTGTAGTTAAACCAGGAATATGCTGGAATTATCCAGCTGCAGCACCGTACTGTTCCAAAGATCTGCCAATCACTGTATTATCAGCGCACCGCTGAATAGTGCCATTGTGAGGTGGCTGTAGCAAACAACTTGTAATTCATGCCACCCAGGCTAACCGTGTACTGGCAAACCTGCCATTTCATACAACGTGGTCATTAGCATCATTGGAGCACTTTGCTGTCTTCCAGTGTATTGATTAATGTTTAATTTATATCTTTGGTTGAAAATCACTCTTGCTGCCAATATGTGCCATCCTATATCTGCCTTATAGCTTTACATAGTGATTTTAAGTCTTTGCTATTATTTTCTCTCACTTCACAGCAGATACTTCTGCTGTGTTTTTGTTTTGTTATGCAAATTCTGCAGCTGAGAGAGAGTGATCTAACACACACGCCCACACCAAAAAAAAAAAAAAAAGAAAGCGAGGCAGAAATTGCAAATCATCATCAAAAGGAAAATGCCCGTTTGTGTGTTAAGAGGTCACTGCAGGATAGTCTGAATGTGTTCTATGTGGTGTGTAACAAACCAAGGACCCAGCTCAGTAAAGCCCATTCTAAAGAACATACATGCTTCCAATGACAGCAGGCTTTTTTTTGTAAGCCTTTGCTGTATATTTTCAGTTACAGCATTGTGACTAAACATGATACATTGTCTTGGGTAGTGAGAGAGCCTGGAAAAATGTAATTTGTAACATTGTGGAGGAAGTTGTAGGAAATTAAGTAATTTCTTGTAAAATAATATGACATGGTCAATGCTACTTTTGTATTCCCCCTGTTCCTCTGGTTGAGGCTTGTGATATGACCAAATTTGGATCACTGCTGTTGCATAAATAAGGGAGCATGATATTCCATTTGTCAATAACTATTTATAGTTTATGTTCACAAAATGAAAATTTTGGTCACCCTGCTGTACTGTCCACCTGCCTCTTCAGAGTGCATAACAGTCCCAAGAAGCTGTTAACACTAAAGCTCTTATTTCCTTTAATAATGTTTTTTCTTCTTCCTAGAACATAAGCTTGACTTTGTGGAAAACCTTGAAATTTAAACTTATGTCCAACCTGAAGGTTGTTAACTATGAAATCTGTACGCATATGCCAAAAATTTAGTTTCTTAAGACTGTTTTGGAACCATTTGGGCTCCACTTCTAGGTTTACTGTTAAGGCATTGTGAATAGTAATCAGGCATTATTTACTTTTTTTGTGCTGTTATTAAAATGGGAATTAATAGCACCCACTTCAAAACAGCATACATAGGGTTAAATATTTTAAAGGACTTACTGGAACACTCAGGTACAATAACATGCAAGCTTGATTACTGTTCTGTAAGTGGAGAATTATTTCTGCTGTGGGAGTATGTTGTGCAAGTAGACTACTAACAAAGTAATTATTGTACCTTCTGCTCTAATAGAAGTTCATAGCAAAAGCATGGAGGGAAGAGCAGCATGAATGATACAGCAGAAAAAGAAAAGGAGAGAAGTAATTGAGAAAAGGAAATCAGCAGAGATGAAAAGGTGGAATGATTGCATGAGGGGAGAGTAGAAGAAAAGTCTGAGGGAAATAATAAGAAGAAAGAAATAGAAAGGTCCAGAACAAACTTGGAACAGAAGTCAGCCATTCACACCCATGAAATCAGGCTTCACTGGGTTATCATTGACCCTGAAGTTCACTTCAAATATGTTATAATTTTGGTAAATTTCTATGCATTGTTGTTGTCTGACTAGTACTGAAGGCATCCCAGTTTTAGAATATCATCTGCTGTATGTTCATAAATGCAGGTGTGTTAAAATTGAAGCTATGTAAAATGCAAGACTTCATTTTAAAAATACCTTTAAACTCTCTGCGGGAGTTCCGTTTTTATGGCATGCCTATACCATGTCTGGTGCAATGGGTCACTGGACTTAAAATGCTACTATTACAACAAGTAATAGCAGTAGTCAAAAGAAGAGAAACCGCAGCATTTTCCTTCAAATGATGTTTTTCCCTTTTCTTACTGCTATAAATTTTAAGGCTCCTAGCCCACCAAAATAACTCAGAAGGCACACTGAGCCTGAGCTCACAGCCTGCATTCCTGGAGATGTACAATCTGATGTCACATGGAGGCTGCTTTGGCATCAATTCACAGAGAGAACAAACATTTTGGCATGCCTTGTTGTACAGTATTACCAGCTCTGCCAGATATCCAGGGGAGCAAATGTTCTTTAGGTGGCCCTAGGCTCGTAGGCATCATATGTATACTTGACAAAATCATACAGAACAGGTTGTTTGAAACATTATGAGACTCCCATGTCCTGTCTGCTCAGTGCTCTTTGGGGGATGGTGTGACTTGGCATCTTTTCAAAATAGCTCAAATCAATTAATAAGTTTTGTTGAACATAAACGGGTTCTGGCCAAGATTTGTAGCCAAAGCACCAGAAAGAGAATGTTATCAGGTATGTAGTGTTGTGGTTTAACCCGGCCAGCATCTGAACACCACACAGTTGTTCATTCACTCTCCCCCCTCCCTCTCTGGAATGGGGGAGAGAAAGAGAAAAACTGAAGCCTGTGGGTTGAGATAGAGACAGTTTATTAAGATAGGAAATAATAATAATAATAGTGTGTACAAAATAAGTGATGCACAATGCAATTGCTCACCACCTGCTGACCGATGCCCAGCCCAACCCCGAGCAGCCGGCCCACCACCCCGGCTAGCCACCCCTATATATTGTACAGCATGACGTCAGATGGTGTGGAATACCCCTTTGGCCAGTTTGGGTCAGCTGTCCTGGGTCTGTCCCCTCCCAGCTCTTGCTGCACCCCCAGCCTGCCAGCTGGCAGGACAGAGCGAGAAGCTGAAAAGTAGCTGAAAAGGCTTAGTGTAAGCATTGCTCTGCAGCAATTAAAACATCAGCATGTTATCAGCACTCTTCTCATCCTAATCCAAAACATAGCACCCTACCAGCTACTAGGAGGAAAAATAACTGTCCTAAATGAAACCAGGACATGTAGTCACAAACTTTGGTTTTAAGGTACATGTTATTTGAAGCTTTCTGCTAGAGAAGACTTATATATGACTGTGTCTGCAGTCCATAGCAGGTGAGGTTGAAAATGCACTGTCAGCTTTCTAGTGTTCAGAATGGAGGTCTGTGGCTCATGGAAAGTTTTCAAGTCCTCTTCTTTTGGTAGCTGTGCCAGAATTAGGATGTGATGGGCATCGTGATTAGGAGTGAAGAACTTTGTATTGTTCCTGACTACATGAGAAATAAGAGACCACTACTGTACTTAGGAATCTGGGATAGGTTAGGGAATGGTATTACTGGTGAGTCAAACTAAAGCAGAATGTATATAGCCTGTTCTAGGGCAGCTCATTACACGTTTTGAGATGACAGTTTTTGTCGATTACATATGTGCATGTTGATCCTCATAAAAGGAGTGTGGAAGCATAGGTTGGAAAAAACATCTATTTATTAATATAAATAAATCCAGAGCTGGTTGCATTAAAAAGTAACAGACATTTCCCAGGAGAATGGACAATGAGTAGCAGATTCAATTAACAATTCCATTTATTATCCTTTGTTCTTCTATTCCACCCCAGTTTCCAAAGTCCTGAGGAGGAGAGAGAGCATGCTGTAGTCAGCCTCTAGCTGTGTATGCACTAGCTGCCAGGCAGTGTTTGTGCACACATTATCTATCTGACTGCTGAAAACAGGGTGTTCAGCTGCTAAGTTCAAATTGGTCTCTCTCAATGCAAGGTTGAATAGCATGTGTCTCTCCTTTACCCAGCTGCAAATTTTTGCTGGACATTTTGAGATTTTTTACGGCTGCTCCTTCTTCAAGACTGGTTCAAACAGGCCTAGATTCAGTGATTGCTTGCCATGAAGGATGAAGGGGCATAACGACAACATAAGGATGCATATCTTGTTCTTTGATTTGTTCTTACCTAGGTGACAAAAAACTGTCTTGGTTTGTGGATTTAATGAGCTGGATAATATCCATGTATGTTCAGCAAGGATTGGGGATCCTCAATGGGAAGAGAAAATGGTTAGAAAAAAAAATATGAAGAGTATTCCTGAAAGACCCACTGACTGTAAATTTAAGTATTTACCAAGTATGAATCACCATGTATTACTGTTTCATTAGTTAGGGTTAGGTGAACATTTATCTTTTTTATCTAAGAGGAAAGATCATTAAGGAGGTCTCTTCAAAATGCATCTGGCAAGGTTTTTACTGCTTTGCTAATTCAGTAACTGAGCTTCAAAATTCCTGGCAAATGTTTCATAATGATGTTTGGAATGCTGAACCCCATATTCTTAAATCACTTAAAGTAGTTCAGGGAGAGTCATGATCTGCCCTGGCATTATTAGGCATAGTATTCCCTTGTGTCTCTCTAGTCTGAATTTGAAGACTGAGCTGTTCTGTTGTTCCCAATAACTATTCAGTGAATCCATTATTATGGAATAATGCTGAGGAATAAATCTTACTACTAGCCTTTACCATGTATTTATTAATGTATTAAAGGTATTTCTTCCCTGTCCACTCATGTGTAGTCAAAAGGTTTCAAACACTCATCAGTAACGTGTTGGAGTTGCTTTTGAGCAGTTTGTGTTCACAGATCTCTGAAAAATGTTGCATCTTACAGTGTAGAGAACATATCTGATGATATTCAACAAGTTTTTGATTTTCACTTTTGGTGGTTTTTGATTGTTTTGTTTAATTTCTCTTGTATTTGACAGAAAACGAACTGGCAACCCCACCTTTAGATGGCATCATACTTCCAGGAGTGACAAGACAGAGCATTTTGGATCTGGCACGCAACTGGGTGAGTGCTTTGACCTTTCCAGTAATGGTTTCAATCATCATGTTATACCGTCTACAAAAATATGTATTTCTGCTCTTCAGTTTCTGGAAGTTCAACTGGTCTAGTCAAATCCATTAACCTAAATGGGAACTAACAAGCATATTGATTCATAGATTCCTAGCAACTTCATCAGAATACCCAAACTTGTCACAGAGAACAATACTGAGCTTGTTAAAGTAGCTCCATACAGTATTTAATATGAAAATACTCATTAAATCCACTAGTGTCAATAACATCAAGCAAGGATGGAAAAAATTACCATGTGTGACCACAACTATACTTTAGTTATCAGCACTGTCTGCCTGTCTCTCCACTTATTTCTCATGGTTCCACCCTTACTCCTAATAGCTAGTATGAAGGCTAAAATTAACCCACAATCTTAGTCATTTATATGCTTACGGATTCCAGTTGTGTAATGTACCCATCCCAAGTACCTATCTGGCATTTGAATGGACTAGCTCATATCTTGAAATGCAGGGAACTCTTCATTCTGCCTGTACTGTATTTGATTGTACCTTGGGTAAAAATACTATACGGCTAAAGGTTCATTTAGCCCATTCTCCTGTCTCCTGGTTTTGCCTAGGGTTATGTTCAGGGAGGAATAACAGGAATAAGGTAGGCATGTGTGGTACTTTCCCCTTGGTATTCTATAAGCTTCCAGTTGCCTGTAGTTGAAAAACTTCCTGAAATACAGTTTGCAGTTGAATGTAATGAAGAGAGCTAAGCATAATGAAGAGAGCTAAGCACGTACTTCATGGGGTACATATGTTGCTTGTTGATCTACATTGAACTCTCATGCATCTTTACTCATACTAGTACTACTGTGATCTAGATTAAAACTAGTATAGATCTGCACATGCACCTCTAAGACTTGTCTCCTTTACAAGACAGACAGGTATTCCTGGTTGCTAGGGCCTGTCAGTGAGACATCAGAATCTCTCTCACCTCAGTGCTCATGAGTAATTAGGTGTCTTCTACTCTCTCCCCAAAATCGTTCTCATCTTCCTGACCTCCATTTACTAACCTATCTGAAACCTTGCTTACATGGTGTCCCTGCCTTTCTCTTGAAGTGCTGTCCTTTCCAGAGCTAATCATGTTTCTTTGCTCTCTTTTGCACCTCTGTTCCATGTTTAAAAGCTTGCATATAAAACAAGGGCTAAACTTTAGTTTGGCCTTGTAGGACAATAAAGTCTACATAAAGCCATGACTTGAATGTTACAAAGGTCAGTGTTTACTATTGCTCTTTAAAAACTTCCCTTCAATCAGTTGCTATTCGTTATTCAACAATAAAAAAAGTAAACTTTTTTTTTTTTTCCTTTTTAAAGGTTATGTCCAACATGAATAGGTGGAATTAACAAAAGACATTTTGCTTAGGAATTGTCCAAGAGTGGAATGGAAACTTCTTGTACAAGAGTCATTTTTGTACAAACTTCTGCACTCTAGAGACCATAAGTAGTCAGATCCTGTGTCACATAACCCATGACAAATTCTGCTGTATTATTCCCTAATGCAGTATTTGACATTGTGTGCCAAATCAAAAGGAAGTGCCACTTAGTCATCAGTATTCTACCTGCCAAATCACTGGCTTCCTTGTTAGAGTCTATCTTGTGTGATACTATGAGGTTGGAAAAGATCACAAAATCACAGCCAAAACTTAGCTAGTTGCAACTGGACTAAGTAAAAATACGATATAGTTCTATTAGAGATATTTCAACCATGGAAAACAAACAACAACAAACACCATAATTTGTTAAACTTTTTACAATTTCTGTTTGATTCTTCTGGTGCAGGGAGAATTTAAAGTGTCTGAGCGATACATCACCATGAGTGACCTGACAGCTGCCTTGGAAGACAACAGAGTGAAGGAGATGTTTGGTGCTGGAACAGCTTGTATTGTATGTCCTATCTCCAAAGTTTTGTACAAGGGCAAGGTAAGATTTTTATTTTTTTTGCCTCGCCAGAATTTTCTCATAATGAATTGTAGTCAAAAGAAAAACAAAACAGTCAAGCAAAACAAAACAAAACAAAAACCACAACCAACAACAAAGAAACCCACAAATGAGGTAGAAAAAGAGTGCTGCCTGAGGCTTGTAGAAAGATGAACAGTGTCAGTGTGTTATTTGCCAAATGAGTTACTAGTATGTTGTCAGAATCGGGCATTCCCTCTCATCTTTTGTTTGTTTGTTTGTTTTCTTTGTCAAAATCACAAAATCTCAGTTCCTGAAAATAAGTGTAATAGTTCCCAGCCTCTTTGGAAATAGAGAAAAATAAATTCTTCAGCCTTCCTGTTATTGAGCATTTCTTCAAAAATATCAGGCTTCTGAGATAGGTGAGGAAGGGAACGATTTTCAGGGAACCAAATTTCTTCCTTAAGTTCATCTCTTTGTCACCCCTCATGCCAGGGAGCAATGCTCCGATGGAAGAGCTGTGTCAGGAGGATGCCCATCTTCTTCCGTCTATTATATACAGTGTTGGAGATTTCTCCTGTACAAGTGGAATTCCACAGGGCAATTCTTCAGCCTGTTGGGCTGACTCGATGCTGTTAAATCAGAGCAAAGTTAGTTTACAAGGTTGGGGAATTTCAGCTGGATGTATGGGAGTGTTTTGTTGCATCAAATATGAGAAGTACAGTAAAAGTATGTAAAGTGATAATTCTTGCATTAGTAAAATAGAAAAAATGTACTGATATTATCATGTGATAAGATAATATGAGAGACATTCAGGTGCAGAGTATTGATAAGTAGTGTGGATTACTGTATATAGCGGTTCTGCCCTTGCCTGTACAATTAACTGTCTGTTTTGGATGGATCTTTTGGAAGGCTTAGATTGGCCTTTGTTCAAAAACAGCATGACAGTACAACTAATTTAACTTTTCACTGGCTGAGCATGCTCTCCTATAAAAACATTACAACAAACCTTACCTACTTTTAAGGAGGACTAGGAAGCTTGATAAATACTTATTCAAATCCTTGTTGACCCAAAGGGATTTATATTTATATAAAGCTATTATTATATGTTATTATGTTTATATAAAGCTATTATTATATGTTATTTTCTCTTTCTCTACTCTCTCCGTCTTATCTCCCTTCCATCTTCTCCACTGCCCCACCCCAACCTTCTTTACTCATTGTTAGCATTTGCACATTCCAACTATGGAGAATGGACCTCAGTTAACAACCCGATTCCTGAATAAGTTGAGTGATATCCAGGTAAGATGTCTTCTCTTCTTTATCCAAATAAAATAATAAAAGGAGACAATATGAAAACATTGGAAACAAGTATTTTTAATAATGGTGCTATAGGCATAGTATTATGTCTTAGTTTGCTGTGGTTAATCTATCCTAATTTTTCTCAAGATGAAAAAAAAAGTTATATCAATGGAGAGCGGTGTATTTTTTTCCATTGATATTCCAAACTGGATATTGTTGCAAGATATTACTGTTATCACTGTTATCCATAAAGATCCAGTACAGTTGTTACAAGTTTCCCTTTGAAGGGAAAAAATAAATGAAGCATCTTAATAACCACAATCATAAATGAGTATGGGCTGATCAAGAGATATGTGAAGTAGTAAGCACTGACTAGATACAGCAAGCTGATCATCATTTCTCTTTTTTAGTACTTTCCAATCATGAGGCCACTTCTTGTTCTTAAAACAGTTTCTTCCTCTGTGATTTGCAAAATATCACATTCTATATGGAATCTGTGTTTGTCCTGCATGTCTGGGCATGGAAATCAGTATAGTTATAGTTTACAATCAATATACCATAAATGAGCAGAATATGTTGACCCTCCTTATTTTATGACTGTTTTCTTTTCCTTATTTTTAGGGTACTTAATAATGTGGGAGATTTGGGGTTAGGAGTAGGAATTGGTAAGTTGCTAGGCCCTTTATTTTAGATTTGATAGTAGTAGCTGTTTGCCAGTGTTGTCATGATTTTTCATCTGATAGTTACTGCTCTGCATTCTTAGCTTTTGGCTCAGTGAAAACTGAGTTCTGTTGCAGTACCTAGCAACTGTATGGATTCCTTAAAATAATCAGAACTTAAGACAGATTCCTAAAACTGAATTTTCTGTTTTACAGGCTTTTACTAGCATATAGAAATAATCCGACACAGGGTTCTTTTGCTGTTCTTCTTTAGTCTTGCTTCTCTACATATTTTTAAAGTCCACAGGTACTGGTCTCCAACAAAACCACATTTATTTTTACTTTCAAATATTTTCTAAGACTGGTAGCTCAAATATTGCAGCAAGACCACTTGACTATTTTTCACTAGAAGGATGACAAGATCAATGTCTTTTCTTCCTTAGAATAATATTGAGCATTGCTGGCTCAATAAAGAAGTCCTGATATTGTGTTACTTTTTTGGTGGTGGCTGAGTTAACTTTAATGGAAGGCAAAAAGATGCTCTTCCTGACCCATTTCTGTTGTTTCAGCTCTGCCAACTATAATGGCTTGTGATTTGTATCTTTCTCTTTAAAGACTAGGACTGACAGCTAGGAAGAAACATAGGCGTCTTTGGTTCTAAATTTTATTATTTGTTGAGGGGAGGGAGAGGCTTAGTACTCTGTGTTCCTAAGTCAATTATATATAATATTTTTATCATCTCAGTACATGAGAAAGGCTACACTATAGACTTTCTCCAGAATCCTAGATACCACAGTCCTATTTCATCTTTCTCATCCGTAAGTGCCTAATAGACCACATCACTGTTGGTGTCCATCAGTTCATTCTTCTCCTTGCCATCTGTCTGGTTTTATGTCAGGGACAGGCTATGGACTGTATAATTTTACTGATATACTTTTTATTGTGATGCATACTGATCTCTGTTCCATAGTACTCTGTTCTGTTAAAGACATCTTGTTAGTATGTAAAAGATCTTTAACATCTATTATTATTTGTGTAATTCTTGTGTTTTCTTCTGATGCCTACGTCATGCTTTTGAAAGCTAAGTTAGGGCCTTCAACAATGTATGGTCAGTTTGAGTTTCCACAGATCATTTCTAACTGCAGTCATGGAACAGCTCAGCATCAGAAAGAGTTCAGGCCAGTTCTAGCACCTTCTTTTTGAACATTGTGTGAGACGAGTTAGGTACTGCTTTAGCTCTTTGTATTGCAAGACAATCAGGTCTATCTGGAGAAGAATGGATTGTGAAATCCAGAGTTGTTTCAGAAGACTACACTGGAATATGGGTCTTCCTCCCATTGCCAGTAGATAGTGAGTCAACACAAATCAAGACAAATTTATCCAGCTTGTTCCCTGAGGTTACCTTCCTTCCCTGCTACCCCTCTCCTCCTTGCCCATCCTCAGCTTTCCCTTTTCCTTCAAGGCTCAGAAGGAGGCTGAAAAAGTATGGATTGCTTCTAACTTTTATCTTCTTTGGACCTTTATACATTACAACTATGCATACAGAGTCGAATATACTTAGCATATGTTCGTTAGTTGCAGGCCAACAGTAAATCCATCACTCCTGGAATCTGCTGGATTGTTACATACACATATACTTCTGTATTTTCTTCCTGCTTTAAAAAAGCCAGGGGAGTTTGAATGCTTTATCGTTAGAAACATGGTTTTAAAGAGACTTGAGGCTGCCTTCTCTTTAAGAGTCACTCAGTATTTATTGGTTATGTTTCTGCATGTTCCTACCTGTGGAAGCATGAGCTTACATCCTAGTCGACAACAGAGTATCATAGAGAAAATGATGCTGTAACACACAAAATTGAATATATAATATTCATGAATGTCAAGACATTTTTCAGGCTCTTTCACAGAGATCTTATATATATTTTACCAGAAAGGAAGAAGAAGAAAAGATCTCTTTACAGCACCACTGGACTAGCATTGTTATCATTTGAGCAGTCTGACATTGTTACTCCAATGAATGTGCAGGTTCTGAAGAATAAAATGCAATGGAAATTACAGCCAGACATAGCTTCAGTCTCTGTGCCTTTGTGTTGCCTGAATTAAGGCAATGTATCCATTTCATGCTGGACAATGGACATTTGTGAGGCAGTGATAGCTGTCAGTACCAACAGCGTCCCGGATTTGAACCTATGACCAAGAGGTGCAGGGATCCATATCCAGTATCATTATACCGACTCCTTTGAGTACAAAACTTCCTTGTTTAATGTTTTCAGATTATCTTGATTATTGTGTTTTCAAGTCTGTTTTCATGCTGCTCATTGTTCTTTTGCAAGTCTTGTGTGTTCAACAGGATTTCTCTGGATTTGAACAGCTGTTCAGTGGGAACTAGAGCTAGAGTGACAAATTAGAAACTAATGGGCAGAACTGATTTAATTTCTCACACCAATTAAGAGAGACAGTACTAGTACTGCAATATACATTTCCCTTCCTGTCTCTGAGTGGAAATCATGATTACTTAACGCTGATAAAGATTTTAGATAAATAATTTACAATGTATGCAGTAATGGTGTAATTATGAATGGATTAGTCATAGAAGACTGTCTTTTGTAATTGCTTGAGTTAGGAGATATAGACATGATTTTTTTTTGTTTGGAAACATACTCAGTGAAATACCAGTCAAATGTTTTTGTGGGTTTGCATTCCGTAATTTGAGAATAAACAAGCTTTTGCTGTACTCTTTAAAGTGTAGATCAGGATGCAACATGAAATAGGTGAATAGAAAGTAAATGGTATTGTTTATACTTCATGAGATTAAAATACATACAAACACTGAAGTCAAAGACAGCAGTGAACAGAGATTTAGTCAGAAAGCACATTTCTCAGTCACACAATCTATATGGGTAGACTAGTGGAAGACAGCTAGGCAAGGATAATGGATGTGTTCATTTTTACAGAGCAGGACCTGTGGGAGAAAAAGAAGGATGGAATCGCCTAGCCTAAGGTCACAATGTTCTTGACAGAGTCAGAAAAGGAAACTAAATCTGTTTTTATTTTCAAAATGAAAACATCTTGACTGTGATCAGAATCTTCATTCTCTCTTTAATTATGGAAGTAGGCTCGAACCATAGTCAAATGGCATAGTCAGACCAGACCTTGCAATTTCTGAAATCTGCATCAGAGCATTATGATACTACCTAGAGCCATCAAGAGTTCCAAGTGATCTCCTGTCGTTTCCTTGCTTTCTGATTTGTGAGTGGTGGGGAGTCATCTTTTCTCTGAGAAACAGTGATGTGAAGGTCAAAGCCTTTTTTTTTCTCCTCCATTATCCCCATCCACAACAAAATTGCCTCACATCCGGGTAATACAGTACTTTGTGGTTAAAATAATCATACATCTGTTTTTTCTTGGTTACAATTCACAAGGCAACCACACTGACATCTGGGAATGTAAAGTGGAGATCCTTTCAATGAGTAAATTTTTCCAAGGTCCTGTGCAGCACCATAGCAGTGTTTAGTCAACTACATCACAAACTGCAGAACAGGCACACCAAAATTAATAATGAAAAGAAAAAGTAGATAAACATGCAGGGCTCATTTAGAGGCTTTACTTACTGGAGTGAAGAGTAAAATAATGACAGACTGAATATTATTTCTTTGTGCATCTAGAATTGTGTTCTTCTGGCATATTGTTAGCTGGAGATGTTCTCTCTTCCTTATGTTAGTGTGTCTTTATCTCATTTCCTGCTGATAGAGAAGTTGGATTTGGAGGAACTTTCTTTTACCCTCCCTTGGAGAGAATAGCAAGTGATATTTTCAGCACACATAAAGCCTCCAAAAACAGTACTTTATTCCTTGCTAAAAAGCGTTTTTAATCTCACTGAATATGGTACTGTAAGGGGAAGGGCTCTTGACCTACATCCGCCACTAGTCTGTCCACCTCTGTTTTACTTACATACATGAACCATATGAGCATTTTGGGGGCTCTCTGGAGTGTTGTTTACAGGCCTGGTGACAAAGAGCATTAGAACACAGAGCCAATTTAACAACCAAAAGTGCTGCCTTGGGACTGTGTGCTCCCCTGGAAGGGAAAACAGCTCCATGTAGTAGGTCACCTTCATTTCTGCCTGGTTATCCTACTGGTTCATGTATGGGAAGACACCTTGTTTTATTTGGGTTGCCATTCTCTCTAACTGCATTCTGTGGTATTTGTGATTGATTTTATTTCACGTTCAGTCAGAATGTTGTAGTAAAATGACACCTTGAAAATGGAAAAAAAAAAGTGTGCGTTCACTGGAGCTCAAGCAGGGGCATACTTAGGAATAAGCTAGTGATCTGACCTCAAGGAATAACAATATTAAATTGATGGAAAGCTTTAGTGAGGCAGAACTATTCTGTATCATCTCTAACTGAGGATCAGAATCACCCCTTTATAGTTTTCTCATTGGAGGATGTGTAAATCTGCAAGCTACTTTTAGGCTTTGCTCAAATCAAAGACAGAAGGCATAAGAAATAATATAAGCTACTATCAGGGTGCTGGATATGAATCCTTCTGAGGATAGATCTAAGAAGAAGTTATCATCATTACTGTGCACTTTTAACTTTTATTCTTAAACTCCATTTTTGCTTTCCTACAGTATGGAAGAGAAGACAGCGATTGGGCTGTGCTGGTGTCATGAAGGTGAAGGAATTCAGACCCTCCAGACAGAACAACCACAAATAATGACAACTTCTGTATCTGCCTGTGTATAGCATAGTTTCTTTATCAATTTACTTCCCAGGATGATTGTTTCCACAATCCAGCTAATGTGAACACAATCATTTTTCTACTGTAAGCCTGTTAGTAGAAGCCTGTTTTCTTGGTAGAGGTGCTAAATGTTAGCAATAGAACTTTCCTAATGGTTTCTTAGTGCCTCCTTGTGTCTTATGTACAGTCTATAAATTTGTAAAATGCTCTTCAACTGCTCTTCAGTTTGTTTTGTTTGTTTAACTGCCATCACCAGCAGAGCAAGTTGTATAACACAGACGTTGCCTGTTAATTGGCTGCAGGGTTCTATTGACATTATTCTGCCTTTTGCTCTGTGTTCAAGAAACAGTTAAGTTTAGCCATATGTTCTTTCCTTTTGTAACCCACTTCTATGGGAGGTTTCTGAGTTTGCATAGTCCCACAGATTCCTTCACCTGTATTCTGTTAAATAACAGCTCTGTCCTTTAGGCCCACACACTCAGAGTGGATCTTGCATGCAAAATGCTCCCTGATAGACTGCTGCCTTTCCTTCCATCTGAGGATAAGCAGTGGCTGCCTGGGCAGGGCATACGTCATTAATAGCTGAATACATCTTCCTGTACATGATGTTCAGGACTGAGCTCGACCATGCTGAAACAACAATCACTCTTTGTCTGGCTTAACAGAGAGCTGCTGATGTGGTGTCACCTTCTGGTGAATGTCTAGAAAATAACATTAAACAAAGCAGTGGCTGCAGAAGTTGAATTGTCCAAATTCTTCATTTGGACAAAGTGAAAGCAACCAAGCCTTTGGAATGAGGATGAATTAAAAGGAATTTCCTTTGACATCTAGTGACATGATTTAGATCAGCAAAATATTTTCTCATCCTTCACTGCTCACTGTGATATGTATCCAGCCTCTGTTAAAACACATGCATCTTAACAGGGTCTTCCTGTTTAAGGAACAAGCTATGTTGTCAGCAGAAAATATCTAGCCCAAGACAGGAAGAGATTTAATGCAAACCCTGGTTTTGTACTGATAAAGCATATTCTTCATATTCTGCTATTCTCTTACATGCTGTCTTGATACTATCTGGAAACATTATAAAGTATATATCCCATAGTTAGAGAAATAACTTCTGTTCACTAAGAAATATCCTGTAATATTTATTAGCTTTGTCTTTTTGCAAACCGATTTGTCAAATGGCTTTAAGATATCTCTAGCCAAAAAGGATCATCATATTCCAAAGTGCTACTTCAGTATAAAGCTGGTGGAACTCCATTGACACTAATGGAGTTCTGTAAGAACAAACATTTATTTCCATAGTTTGCAGTAGAGATGCCACCAGTATTAAGGGAAATATTTAGCACTTCATTGTATATTGTAAAGAAAAGACAACCCAATAACATTTCTCCCATGCTTTATAAGTTCCATAGTTCAAAAAGGCAAAGTAGAATTTCTAATAGACCATCCATGCCTTATACAACTGCTGAAAAGTAGCATTATGGCTTTCCTGTTCATTTTTGGTCAGATTTTAAAAACATACCCCTACTTAACCATCTCTTTTTTTGCTCCCTCAAATCATGATTTTCACTGCCTTTCACTGTGGTCCAATCTGATCTTTTAATGAAGAACAGTTGAAGGTTTTCTCTGACAATGTAACTATTGTTAAAACATTAGACAGTTTTGTCTTTAGAATACAACTACAAGCACAAAAATTTGTTTCACTTACAGTAGCAATAGTACTGTGTGTCTGCTTTTCCAACCATTTGAATTGGTATAGTGTGCTTGTCTTTGTTCAGTATCTTACTATGTGTTATAAGCTGCTGGTAGTCTTTCATTTTTCTTTAAGAAGGTGGGTAGAAAACTTAACATGTCAAGATGCAATGTGGGGTAGAGGGTATTATCCAATGAGGCAAGTATCATAACTAAAGAGTGCCTTTAAATGAAATGTGGCATGTAGCTTTGTAAAAGTCATGTAATGAGCAACCACACATGGCTTCCTGTTACTGAACTGTATAAATTTGTTCTCTTATGTTCATCTTAGATTTAGCAGCTAAAGGAAAAGTGGAAGTATCTAACTTCAGATATACGGAAAAGTGGTTGAACGATACATTAGCATCTCAAAATCTTGATAGAGTTGATGGGTATCTCATATCGAAAATCCCCATGAAGGCATGAGAGTACCAGCATTAATCTATCTGTTCACTAGTTGGAATGAATAAGGACCAGTTTGAATAATTATTTTACTGTGATTTAGAAGCTGAAAGTTGTGTAAAACTCTTCTTAAATTGGATACAAGTAATTTAATGTGAGAAAACCAAGTAGTTTCATTTATTGTGGTTTGCACAGTTGCCTATACCAAACAGAGAAACACCTCTCCTTCTATTGTACATATTCAGTTGATGGAGACTTCAAAATTCAAAGGGTTGAAGCTGGAATGACCCACAGAAATGCATAAACTTTCCTAGCACAGAAGAATGAAAATGTAGTGTGTGTATGGTCAACTGTTGTCTTTAACGTTTTGGTTATATGCTTTACTCTAGCTGTGACTGTTTCTCACATGAAACTCAACATTGTGGTTGTTTCTAAATCCAGGTAGATAGATACTAGATTTTAAATTTTAAAACCTAAATAAAGGGAGCTATTTGGTCAGCATCATACAGGAAATTCTTCTGATCTTGCATGATGTCCTACCCTGTATTCCACCACTGTTTTTTATCCTGTTAACCAAAGGAAAGAAATAATATGGGTAAATAATTGTGTTTGGTATTGTGTTCTCCCCCCCCCCCCTTTTTTTTTTTTTTTTTTCCTGTAAAATTTCTTTGAGGGAACTGTGGTATTCCCTGAGCTACTAATAGATTGTAAAAGAACATCTGCACATCTCTTCTCCATGTGCCCTATTTGTTTAATTGCAACAGATTTACATAGAAAGAGTATGGTACATCATAACTAGGCAATTATCCATTCTTCATCACTTAGTTATGGTTCTGTTAATTGATCATTTAAGACATAAGATAGTCTAACAGTAGGAAAATTTGAGACTGTTCAAAAAAGATCAACAAATTAATATTGTTGTGTGATATTTGCATAATTGGCTGCAATTATTTAATGTCTAATTGGGTTGATCAAATGAGATTCAGACTTTCATGTGTTGTGCTTTACAAACATTGGTACTTTAAAATTATAATGATGAACTCTAATTTTTGTGTGTTCTTTCTTCCCCCTTTCCTTCTTTTGATTATTATTTTCACTATCGAGCATGTCCTTCATTTTCAGTTTGGTGAGTATGATTCATGTTTCAGAAAGAAAGTCCTTCAAATGAGTGATCGTTTCATGAAATTAGTATTTCATACAGACTGTTCTGGTGCCAAGAGTTGTGGCATCAGCAACTGGTGTTACTTAAATAGAGTCTTAACTGTAATGACAGCAAATTCACTGAGGATTTATAGTGACAAACTTGAGTAAGAATGCAAATAAAGGTCTCTGCTTAGAGTAGATAATCTTCAGTCTGTAGCAGAGCAAAGCAAATGTCATTCTTCTGGGATGTAGAAAGGAAATCTGACAAGACAAAAGCCAAGATAGTGAGAGACCTCTGCCCCAGCCTTTACTTACACCTGTTCAGCTCTCTCAAGCCAAAACACAATTGTCTTCCACTCTTCTTTCTAAAGCTCTAAACAAGAGTTTACCTCATTCAACAGAGAAATATTATTGATCTTCTCCTGCACACTTACTATATTCTTATTTTTCCTCAGGAATGGACAACATTAGTTTGGAAAAAAAATGGATATTTGAAAGAGTGATTTGCAATGTGCTTTTTTGAAATGTCTGTGTAGTACATGGACTTCGACGGAGGTAGACAGAAAACCAGCTGTGATTGATTCCATAGCCACCTGTTTAGAGGAGAAACCCCCTTGAATTCAGTGGCCTCTCCAAAACAATCTACCTAATCTGAGAAGATTGCTTAGTGTGATCTGTCTGTTGATAGTGCCTTGCTACAAAGTGGAATACAAAGATGATAGCTCAGTCTGTTAGACTATGGCACATTTTTCTCTCTGCATGGGATACACACTACGAATGGTAAATTTTGATGTCAATGGTAAATTTACCAATGGTAAATTTTGATGTCCTAGTGGCAGGTTTGTATCCTGAGAGGTGGGAATGTGTAAAAAATGGCTGAGCATGGCCTGCGGTAGGCCATTCTTTTGTATTTCTCTCCCTGCAAACAGATTTGCATACAGATTTGCAAACACTTTGCCTCTGCCTCTCCTGTCATGATGTTCTTTGGTCTCAAAACTAAAAGTGGCCCTTTAAGCAAATTTTGCATTGGTTTTCTTTCAGCAGTCATGATAGTTTATTTAACAAAAAAAAAAAAAAAAAAAAAAAAGGAAAAAAAAATGTTTTCTTCATCTTGCAGATGTTCAGGGGTCAGAATTGCATTTTTCCACCTGAGCATGTAATGCCTGAACAGACTGACCCTGGACAAATATTCTAATCTGTTTTTAAGTGCAGAGTAGTAGTAATACCAATCCTACTGCTTTTGACTCTAATCCAAAGCTTTGAAAAAAAGTAAAAGGTTATTTGGCTGAGAAATATATTTAAGTTTTGCTATGTGAACTCATAAACAAGTAAAATACGTAGTTCAGAATATAGTAGCATGCAGAAATTTCATGAAAAGAAAGTTTACCTCCTCTTCTCAAACAGTGCTATCTTCTTTAAAAGCGATGCCTGAAGGAAGCATTGTACCTTTCAATGCAGAATCGTTAGACTGCAGCTATTCTAGAGGTACACCTTGCCAATGAGACAGACTTCTGCATGAATCTTGGCTACAAGTTTTCTGAATTGCAGTCTTTAGCTTTTGGAAGTGTCAGAGCTGTGTTTTACTGTGTTTTGTCACTATCCTTAAGATTTGGAAAAATAATTTAATAATAATCTCTTTGCATAACAGCAAAAGAGATTACTGATATTGTATTGGTGGAAAAACATGCAGCTGCACTCCTGCCTATTCCTTGATTTAAGCCCGAGGATTAGTGAGAATTTCAAGATATTTTCCCTGACCATGCAAAATCTGAGTGCTGTCTGTAGAACAACTGATGAATATATCTGTAGCTCCATAAACAAATCTTAACTTCTTCCTTACTCTCAGTGATAAAGTACACTGGGACCTAGCACGTGTGCAATACTGAATTAGAATAGTCAAGTTTTAGATATTAAATGAAATTTTGGAATTAGTAGCTCAGATGGAAATAAATATTATTGATTGCACCAGCAAGGTATACCACACCCAACTTTTCTAAAAATGCTGGTGTTTAAACTCATTAGTAGTAATAGCATGGCTAGACACTTGTGCCTGTCTTTGAACATGAGTTTACACTGAGCTTGCTTATCATAAAACTTAAATTATTGTGTCTTAATTTACCACAGTTCTGAATTCTCACTCCAGGCTTTAAAAAACAGAATATTAAATTTAATGTGCACAGGAGGATCTTAGGGAGGAATAAAGAGGTTGATAAAGCATTTTGAAAGTCTTTAAAATATCTGGTGAGTGTAATTAAGGTAGAAAACGAGAAGACAGCTTTGTGGTGAAAAATAGCTATAGCATACCAAATGATTTTCTAGTGCTTTGGAGTCCATCATATTACATTTCATCCTCCTGTCCAGGATCATTTTTGTTATTGACCAAAGAGGCATGCAGGGAAACGTAGGTCAAATATGCTTAGTGTTTTTTGTTTGTTTGTTTGTTTGTTTTTGTTTTGCTTTTTTTTTTTTTTTTTATTTTTTAACCAAGCAAGGGTTAGGAAAGTTTCTAAGAGCTGGTTCTCTTGATATTGCTAACTCTTTAGGACTTGATTTTCTCATGCTTTGAGCAGTCATTTAAGTGTGAGATGGAATAGCTCAGAAGTTACCTTAGACGGTGCTATCATGCAGGAACAGATTGATTTTCACTTTATGATCACGTTCTTCAAGATATGAACATGGTGTCTTTTAAATTTTGCATCTTTTTATAAAAACAGTGCTTATCATTTTAGAACTTGATACAGTGTCACATAACAGTTATCTTAAACTATCACATCCTGGTAGATTAAGAGAAGAATGCAAGCATTCTTATTCCTTATGTAATCACCTTCTTCCTGTATACCAAATCCCCTCTTTATTATGATTTAGTCTCTGCTAGCATTGTGACCTCTTCAGGTGAAATAACACGTCTTTTTCTCTACTGTGTCCTTCAAGTGCACCCTGGGCTTTTTGGTAAGTACTAAGAGCTGGCTGCAAATGTCAGAGCAAAAAGCAAAGTGAAAAGTCTTCTGTCTCCAGAACAGGTATGCTATGAATGAGAATAAAATTGCCCATCTCCTTACTTCAGTCAAGACAACAGTTCAGAAGATCATTACCATTCTCGTTCAGTCCAAAGTAGTGACAACCCAGCTATACCAAATGTCTAGTAGCATGGTAGATTGCTATTTATGAATGCTCCTACTCGATTGCTTAAATGCCTACACCTGTGCCTACATTCATCATAATTTTAGCCCTAGTAGCTGAGTTAAAACCTGCAACACATTTATATATGTAATGAAAACGTAAAATAATAGATTAAAAACAAACAAACAAACAAAAAAAAAAAACAGTAGTGATCCAGACCATCTAAAATTGAGAAACTTTTCTACATGTCAATGGCCTGTTTTGCTCCCATAAATTCTATTCGTTTTCTAACGGTCCAGTAGCTGAAAAGAACTGCAAGTAGGACACCAGTATGTCATTAATTCTACTCAATAGTCAAGAATATTGACAAAGAGTGAATCTATTCCCTCCATCTCCTGGGAAAATGGTTTGGAATTTAACCTGGCCACCACATTAAAGATTGACAGAAGGTTCTTTGCCATGATGGAGACAAGTAGGAGTTTTATCTAAAGCTATTTGCAAACAATTTCTTTTGGAAAGACAGATATCCTAATCTACCTGACCTTCAAGGCATTTAGAAGGCTGCAGTAGTAGTTCTTGGAATTGTAGCAGTGGGAAATCAGCAACTTAAGAGTGAGAAGTAAACACCTCTGAAGGGTCTCTGTTGTCTTAAATGTTAAAGTTAACAGGGTATTTTACAGGCATCTGAGCATATAAATGCAGTAAAGGACAGATGTGTGAAAAAAAAAAATACTGGATCAACTAAAGGAAACTCTACCTCATTCTTCTCTAAAGGTTTTGTAGGAGCATTTAATTGTGCTTCTAATGGCATTGTTACGTACAGACCATCTGGCATGAAAGAAACACTTTATATTTGTATGTCTATAAATCCTGTAATAACTATTTTGCTGGCAGTAGAAACAGTCTATACAATTTGCAGTTTTCCTCATCAAATCTGTAATTATGCAATGTTTCTGTCTCTAATAAAGGAATTTAATGGGTACCTGTTTGTAGCATGTTATGAAATCATCACTATTGAGTACAGCTAACTAAGCATAATTATCCCATAGATGGGAGCTGCTATGAAATATTTTCTTGAAGACTGGCTTGAAAGAAAGAAGAACTACTGAACAAAGTGTGGCATTTAAGAACAGCTGAATACCATGCAAGGGGTGAGAGATAAGCTACATCTATGGTCAAAATGCAAAGCCTATATTCTGCCTTCTGGTTTCTACCGAAGTCCACAGGTATGGTACTCATAACAAAGGGAAGAATGAGGCCTTACCAATGGTAGGCATGCATCTGCCCTGCCAAGCATGGAGGTTGAGATGGTTGTTTCACTACAGTAAAATGCTGGACAAATCAAGCAGCAAAACTACTTACCTGCTAGCCATGTTGTCATGAAACAGCTTATAACATGTCAGGACTATGTAGCAGTGATTGAATACAGCCTCCAGTTCTAAGGGGTTTGGGGTGATGAATTCAACAGAGAGAAGCCAGAAAACAACGTTATACTTTGTGCACTTACTTCACAGGGCACATTTGAGTAGTCATTACTCTAAAGCACGTCAGCCAGTGGGAAGCCCTTTGAAGATGGAAAGCACTGGAAAGTGAGTGTCATTAAAATCTTGACATTTCCCATGTGTAGTAGCTATATTTACAAAAATACTTGACGTATTCCCCTTTTTCAGTGCAGGGAATACTTTGATTAAAGGTAAGACAGATCCGTGCTGTGGTAAAGTACACATCAGGGTAAATTTTCCATCTGGTTGGCTTTCAGTGATTTCAGAGAAGGCTTGCAGGGGTACAGGACACTTTAAAGAAGTTGTAGACAGGTAAGTATTAAGAGTTGTTAATTGCTGCTGGTGAAGGAAACCTAACATGTCAGAATCAAACTATTCCTGTGTTTTTGACCTCTCCACTTTCATCCTAAGGGAGTCTTTTGCAACTGTAAGCTTGAGCTTTAGTAAGCTTTCAAAACTCATTTATCCCAAGTAGTTATAATTTGAGGACTCATCCTGCAAGGGCTGAGTGGGCTGCAGACATGGACAGACCTGTGCCTTTAAGTAAAACTTGGAAGACCCCCTTTTTTCCCTCCCTTTTGAAACATTCAAGTAACTAGCAATAGTTTCATTTAATAAAGCACTTGTAGCAATACCACCAACACCACTGTGTTCTTGGGATGGAGTGTATCTATTCCAAGGATTATGATCTGTGATACAGCCTTGTAAAGCTGATGTGACAAAAATAGTTTTTAAAATATTACAGAGGGAAGATGAAGCAAAAGCAAAAATAATGCATTCTGTACATACAGAACAGGACAAAAGAAACCAGGCTGGAGATTCCAACAAGGTCAGTCAATGTAAGAAATAGGCCATTTTTAAGGATAAATAAATGATTTGGGGGATTGCTTTTTTTTCTCCTTCCTTTTGCTCAGTGTTCTGTTATTGTGTCATCACTATGGTGATTCTGATGAGATTATGTGATTTCAGAACTACTTTAGACAACTTTTGTTTTATGATATAAACTTTAAAACTCGCTCATAGAACAATTATTTTCAAAGTTTCAGCTGGTTAATTTACACTCAGTACATTTACACTCACATTTACTCTTTACTATGATGTAAAGTATAAGCCAACTTTTTGTTTGTTTGTTTGTTAGATGGAGTTGAAGAGAATTCCTGTACAAGAAAAATATCCTAACTAAACTCTGTGTTTGTGGGATAAATACCTGACTTTAAAGGATAAGCAGAAAAACAAATGTTTTAAATGGGTCAGTCCTAACTACAGACTGTGTAAAATACATCCACTCTTTAATTTTAGATACTTATATATCAAAGGGACTTAATAATGAAATATTTAAAGTTATATTCTGAGTGAAATAACAATTACATGTCTAAAGCAAATATGCATATTCATGGTCTACAGAAGAATGTCTTCAGAACAAAAGACTGATCAGGTTGATACTGATTTGATAACACCAATGATACAGGTGTTTTGTAAATGCTTGGCACACAGGTCTTTCATCTTCTGTACACAGAAGATATTTAATGATCCTTCTAGGTCTGCCAGAAGACAGGTGTAGGTAGAACCCTGGTCTAGATGGTGACTGTGCAGCTGTAGCTGCGTAGCAGTATGGAAGCATGTGCTTTTGCAGGCATGTATGTGTGAGGGAGGTGACTTTAAACCTGTCCTGGGTAGATATACAAAGTAAATACATACTAGGAGGCTGCCACTACCAGAGACACTATCACCTATACAAGAGCTAGGGCTGTACTGACTCTCACTTTTAAAAGGGATGAAATTCATCTGGTGTTGCACTTAAGAAGAAAACAAAGACTTGACTGACTTGCCTTTTAGTGAAATGTACATAAACCAACACCAAGCAAAGCCAGAGGGAACATTTTTCTGTTCATCTGGTACTGCCTCACACCCTAACTGAGGTGACTTTCATGTTCTGAGCTGCTAATGAAGAGAATAGCTTTGCTCTTGCTATTTCCTGCTGCTTGATCACCACTCTTCTCTTGGCACTAAAGTAGTCTCAGAGAGACCAGATCGCTATTTGACCACAGAAAGAAAGACGTACACAGAGCCCATGTGTGGGAAGAGGAGGATTGCCCTTTTAGTGGTAGCAGTTTTTAAGGGACTAAGCCTGTTAAGAAGTCATATCCATATGAAATGTTAGGATTTGAGTATCTCCCAGGTGCAAGCCACTTTTATTATGGCTCTTGAATTTATATGCACTAGACCTTGCTTAAGTCATTAATGAATTCTGTATTCATTTTTTTTCTTCCTTTAGCTCATGCAATCCTTATGCCTGAGCAAAGACTGTAATGTTTGACTTACTGTGAGGTCTGAGGTTAGAAAAGAAACAAAAGTCTGGAAAATTTTGTATCTTCATCATAAAGGTATGGCTGAAAACTGATTAGAACAAAGACAGTGAAAAATACTTAAATCTTTTTAGTAAATCTCAGTGCCTGAAAATTTGAAGTAAGAAAAATGCCACAGCTCTGACTACAGCACAGCTACTACTACTGCTACTAGTATCTTCTACCTCTGGGGATGGGTCCCTGACCACCCCATTGCTCTGGATCCCACCAGCTAAGACTCATTTTTCTCCCAAGTGCTTGTAAACTTAACATCACTGCCTTCCTCTGCCACAAACTATGTCCTTACATCATGTAAAGAACAGAAAACCTGAGTGGTTTGTCAGCTGCTTGTATTCCTGTCAGGAAAATGACATCTCTCAATTATCTTCCAGTAAGTATCACCCATAGCACGTGCTTCCTTTGCCATTCCCTTGCAAGATGGAATATTTTTATGGCTCTTGAGGAAAAACTGTTGTGCTTGAGCTAAATTCAAGGTTAGCAAACCTTCCTAATCCCAGCAGCCAATCAGTTTTTTTTACAGAGGGTTCTCCCTCCAAAAGGGGCAATGTCAGTCGAGGAGAGACCCTGTCTGTCCTGATCTTGTTGTATCAAAATATTTACTTAGTTATCACGTGGTGGCAATCTTCCATTATGCAAGATTGCAAAGTCATTATGGGTATTGTATAGGTGAGAAAAGAGTTACTTATCTATGGTAAATTGCTTTACTGAGATAAATTGCATTTTCTCTTGGTCTATTTTGGTATCTTCATCTACTAGTGGTGATAGTGTTGGGCTGGGAAGTACTAATAGCTGCTATCAGGTGTGTCATTAATCCGAAGATCTTCAGATTTATCAGTGGCTGTGCCAAGGGCATTTCAGATCTCACAATTTGTTGCCCGTGTGTGTGTTAGGGTGGAAAGCAGAGAAACATAGTATTGTCTGTTGTTTTCTGAAGGAGCAATCACATTTTTGTGAATGTAAGATTTATTTACATGGCACACTGAAGGATTCTTGCATGAGGAACCTACCTTTTAGCGGTTTAGTCCAATTATATTCCTGATATATGAACATATATGATATATGTTTTTTTTAACAAATAAACAAGGTAAAGAGATAGTATTACCTAACTCATTGCCTGTTCTTCACAGTCGTGGAAAGAATCTGGTGAGACCCTAAATGCTGTCTACTTTCACCCTTGTGCAATATGACCTCCAAAGAGGCAAAGCATCATTTTATTTTATTTATTTTTACTTCAGAGACCAGACTGCAGTGTATTAGCATAGGCAGTTTTATTTAACAGTATATGCATGAAAGCCTTGCAACTGCTACTGGCATTATGCATATGAAGCATAACCAATCAGTAGATTTTTTTTTTTTTTTTTTTTTTTTTTTAGGTCAGATAGGTGCTCTGTCTTTGAAAGATCAGTGCTGCTGTGTTTCTACCTTACCTCTGCTAAGGGGAAACTTAAGAGCTTGGTCCTCTTACAGCTGCTTAACTCTCGGAGTCCATTGGAAGGATTCCCTTTGCTAGTCTACATGCTGCCACATGCAAACAAGGCACAAATGAGAACTTATTCCACATTTCATTTCACATTCCACCAAAAAAAAAAAAAAAAAAAAAAAAAAAAAAAAAAGAACATTTGCACTCTTTCCCCATTTTTGCATATGTGCAATACTGGAAAGCTTTCTTAATACTAGGACACTATCAAATCAGCAGCTAAGACAGATGTCAATACGGCCAAAGTTCAGGAAAAGCTTTATAGAAATTCCCCAAATTTTACAGGATAGGAACATATTTAAACACAAAATTTGTTTTCTGAGCATGCATAGATCTCTGCCAGAACTTTCAGCCTCTTTGTGGCAACTTCTTCCTGGAAAGAGAGAGTAACATGAGCAAGGCTTTATTATCTGTTACTATGATTTAAGCAACAGGAGGAAGAACCAGCAATGTTTGACCCAGTGAGACTATCATCAAGTCATCTATGAAGGACAGGGCAGAATTCCTCTGCTGTAGAGATGTTTAACCTGCTTTAACTGTTGTTGTTGCTTTCTCTCTGATAAAAAAAATGCTGTAAGGAAAAATAATTTTGTAATTTTTGGTTTGTGTAAAGTTCGCAGCCAGAAAAAAATGTATGGTTTTCATAACACAAAAAAAAAAAAAAAAAAAGAAAGGGGGGGGGGGGGCGGGGGGAAGGAAAATTATGAGCCACAGATCACCAGTAATCAACTGAGTATATTTTAACAATTACTGCTTCATTCAGTCTTAAGATGATAAGTTTGAGATCTTTCATGGGAAAACTGAAAATCAAACTGCAATTATAGTAAATTGCTAAAACCTTGTTGGCTTTTAACAATTTATTTTTAAAATATACTGCTTCTCTTGGTTTCTTCTGCAGTGCATAATATAAGTTTATCAGATAAGTGATTTTCATTAGGGGAAAATTATAAGCAATCTGAAAAGGAAGAGAAGATTAGCAGTTAGCCTTCATCAATTACTTTCAGTGCCTTTGAGCAAAGCAGGTAGCTCTCTTAGCTCCTATTTTCCAGCTGTAAAATGGGGATAATAGTTCTCGGCAAGCTGAGAGACTCCTGTGAGGATAAATGCAGAAGAACAGGCTGCATGATCAATGAGCAATGGAGGGCCATATGGAACCGAAGACAGATTCCACCATGGCTGCCTTCTCCACATTAATTTGTAATAGCATGCTTACTCTTTCAATTAAACCTCACAATCACATTTCTGCCAAGCTTAGTGTTGCTTCCAGTTTCAGTGAAACTTCACAAGTTGGAACATTGCCTACAGCTGACAGTGACATTTAAATGCAAGAAAACCAAGCTTATTCATGGCCAAACCTTGTATAATTCCAAACCTTGTCAGTCTATGGTACAGATCGGGTTTAAACAAATAAACATCCAGCTAATTTTCACTAACCTTGGAAGAATTTGCATCACCTAAATGCTCTGCTCTGGATCCCAAGGGGTTATGGGTGTTCAAAAGCGAAGTATTTATACCAACAAGAGACATCTAGGCACAGTGCTATATTTTTGCAAAAGGGTGCTTGGTCACTTGAAATTTAAGCCCTTTTCTGTTTTTCATGTAGACCAAATATAACTTGGACCTCAGAGGAGGGGGGCAGGTTGCAAGAGGAATGTCTTTCTGTGCCTACTTGTTCATTGGCCATTTTTTTTTATCTTATTTTTTTTGCATATATAGTTTTCTTAATAGAGGACCAGCTGTTCTGCAAGCATAAAGTTATTTTATGTTATTAACCAGGATAGAGTAAAAGAATCCACACAGTTGAGACTTGAAACATTTACTGTGTTTATTTTTGTGATCTTCACCCAAGGGGGGGGTGGGGGGGGGCGAACACATTGCTGTTGCTTAGGAGAGAAAAGATGGACTTAAGTTGCAGTTCAGTGACTTACCCAAGACATTTCTGCTCCAAAATTGCCTGTCTGCTTGTGCTGTCCATAGCTGCAAGAGCCCTTTGGTGTCTGTCTGTTAGTGAAGAATCGAGCACTGTTATCTGGCCAGGGCAGGATGCGGTCAGGCTGCCTCTGCTTTCTGTACCTGCAGGAGAGTGCCCTTCACAAGGAGGCTATTCTGTAGCTGCCTTCTGGCATCACGTTTATTTAGCTGACCAGATAGTCTTTGGGTGTACAAGATGAGGTAAGATGGCTGAGACATAGGAAGTAAGACCCATGCTTGGCCTCTTCCTTTCTGCCCACAAGTGAACTATTTTTGCTATTTAAACTCACTCTGTAGTACTGTGTTGTTTTTGTTTGTTTGTTTGTTTGTTTAAAAAAGTGAAGCACCTATTACTAAAAAGACTCTTCCGTGGCCTCCACTGCACAAGTGAGGGCTGACATCTGCCCTGGAATCCCAGCAGTCAGTATCTGTTATGTTCATGTCTGTAGCATATTCCTGCTTTGGCTCTTCCAGGTTAATCTGATTTTCAAATGCCTAAACTGCAGAAACATTCATTCCCTGATAAAACACAGACCTCCCAACGTCTCTTCATTTAGCTTTGTGCCTAAAACCTGTCTTGTCTCCAGCAATCAGGCTGTGACCCCTCCAATTTCCACTGGTGGAATAACTCTTCATCACAATTCTAACTTTCCAGGCAAATTATTATTTTAACTTAAGATGTATGGCTGGATTTTTCTTCCTCCCTGAAGAAGGATGTCCATCGAGAGAGATGTGCAGCTTCTTGCTTCTCTGGAAACAGTAGGGGATGCAAGAAGTGATATTGATTTTCATGCTAAAAAGAAAAAAGGGAAAAAAATAAAAAATAAAAAAGCCCTGCATGTTTTCTGTTTGCGATAGCTTCATCTGAGTAAACACAACACTGTGAAAGAGAACAGTAAAGCCTCTGTGAGGTAGCAGTGGGTTTTTAGACATGCTATACATACTCGACCTCCAAGCTGGCTTACAACCTGTCTGATATACTGTGCTCTTATGTCTATGTTTAGGTGCCTTTTATCAGTGCAGACATACAGCTGCAGCTCTACTGTGAATCTTCATTTTTTGCTTCTGTAATAAGACCATACCTGGCCACAGCCCCAAACAGGAAAAGCTATACCAGGAAAATCACATTTTTGCTAGAACAACGGAGCCATTTGGGGCTTTGGCTGGCACAGCTCTTCTGGGGAAATCACAATTCTCCATGCTCCTAGCTGGCATTGCTGTTAGCAGAAGTTTGGAACAGAGTCATAGTTTCACAGGACTCTCATAGTTCAAGAAGAACAGATTGCCTTTGAACTTACTGATCCCAGGAGACTTAGATCTTTGGTGTTTTTCTTTACAGTCCTGGGAGCTTGCATGAGTTAGAACAGTCTTTTGCAGAGCTTTTGTAATGTGCTGTGATTTGTTTTAAACAAGAATGCCCCTTCTTCACCTGTAGCTGCTTCTACCACACTATTTATAGGAGCAGATTTGTGTATTGTCGTCTCAAGGAGATAATCTGTAACAATTTTTACTCTCACCCATAACCTTTTTTTTTTTTTTTTTTTTTTTTTTGGAAAATGGTGAAATTTGTCATTGGATTGGGAAATTAGATCTTGTTCCAGTTACCTTTGTGGCTTTAAGTCTTGTGCAGGAAAAAATATCTCAATCCTACAGACAAAATAACATTCCCCCTTTACCCTGTCATCCAGCACCCTGACTCAAAAAAAAAGAAAGTAAAAACAAATATAGAGAACAGAAGTAGAATGTGTATTTAAACATGAAACCATCTATATCCATCCTGCCAACAAACACAACAGTATTAATCCCTTTTATACTTATTTTAAAAATTTAGGACTGTTTCCTCCAAATCAAACAAAAACTGAAAGAAAATTCCTCTTATGCTGAAACAATGTACAAAAGAGAACATTTGGGAGAACCTACTGAAGAATGGACTGCAATCATCATTATTCCATTACTTAGAATAAAATATTTCAGTTCTTCTTCCAAAGACCATCAAGTCCAACTGCCTGACCTCTTCAGGGCTAACCAAAAGTTAAAGAGGTTCCTGTTTCCTTACAAGTTTAGAGTCTTGCATCACATTCTCTACTTTTCCATTAATATGCCCCAGATCATAACCAGTAGCATTCATATTCAGAGTAAAGTATTTTTTTAATTATTTGCTGTTTGAATTTCAGCCTGCCATTCACCTGTCAGTCTTTATTATGGTCTGTTTAGCTACATTCTCCTGGTGAGAGGATGCCCTTGGCATACATAGGACAATGTTATACTCCTAAACTCTCCATGCTTGTTGCCTAGAGAGGTGAGGGAATGGTCATGTGGCCACACAGTATATTAAGGTGATGGAATTGCAGTCTTAAGTAGAACACGCCTGGATTTGGGTTACTTGATTCTCATTTTAATTTCATGTTCACCCTTCAGTTTCTTTGTGAGGAAGAACAGCTTCTGACAGAATAAGTTTTCATTCATTTACAAAAACCAGGAAGTCATTAGCATGCTGACTGCAAGGTTTATGCTGGCTTTCAAGGATCAGTAGTGTAGCCTAACACAAAATCACAAGTCAGGTCTTACAACCTTTTGACACAACCTTAAAAACCCAAGCATAATTTGCAAAATAAACTAAACATTTGGATTCCCCTTTCTTGGCTTCCAAGTTTTTAAACTGCCTGATGTGCATATTCCACCTTTTTCTCCCCATCAGATGTGCTAAAAATTATGTTTAAAAATAAATCTTTCTTGTCTACAGCATGTGGAGCTTTTTAAAAAGTATAGGTATTGTGGAGCTTGCAATAAAACATAAGTAGCTGTTTACTCTCTAACAGGTATTTTTTTCTAACAATGTTAAGAGGTCCCTACTTCATGGCTGTAGGTATTTTGAAGTAGTGTTGATCCAGCAATTTGTCATCCCTCACCTCTCCATTTCTAAGGAATCTTTGCTGCTGTGTCTATTGGAGTCATTGCAGAGTCAGACAACACAATTCCAGTCTTTGCAGGTTACCTGTAGCAGCACCCTGGTTTAGTGTTTTCAAATGTCTACCCATCCATTCCACTGACTTGAATTGTCATTACTGTGAAAAGTCTTTACTTTTGTGTGTGTGTGTGTGTGTGTGAAAAATATTGCACTATGATTACTTGATTTCAGTAAAAAACAGAGATTAGCAGCATTGTAACTTTGGGCTAACGTCACGCAGCTAACACACATCAGTTCAGATGTATTTGGATGTTATGGGGCTGTGCAAAGACCCAGCCTCTGCTCTTGCTATGCAAATCAGCACACCCTACTCTCTAGACCTTGTTTTTCAATAGGATTTTTCAGGATTCTTGTCTTGTGGATATACATTTGTAAATCACACACAAGTAAAAGTCCCAAAATCTTTGACAAGAATATAACCTTCAGTTTCATTAACCAGCCAGCAATGCTGACCACTTTGACTCTGTCCCAGGTGTTTGGGGTGTGCCTTGACTGCAGCTGACCTTAGGGGACTACTCACTTCTTTCTCTTCATTTGCCAAGGGCTTGGGCCTACAAAATGTGCAGAGTCTGGGCTTACTTTTTGTCTGTGGTAGATGTACAGTGCAAAGGATTGTTACCAAAGTACAAGTGGGATAACAGGGTGAGAGCAAAATGAATGTCATAGTATTTCAGGATGAGTTTTAATTAAGAAATTTTAGAAATCTTTCAAGAAAGCTGGTTCTCATAGTAGTTCCAGATTGAATAAATTTGCTAGGGTCATACCCCAGAACTATAAATGTCTTCTCCGGAAAACTGCAAGGCTTTACTCATTAGCTGAAAGCAGAAGAGCTCCTTGCAGACACAGATGCTCTGGCTGGATTGCTCAAATCCTACAGCCAAAGCTCCTGTCAGGAAAGGGCCTGTCTCGCTTTCTTACCAAACCAGTGTTTTATTAGTTAGCAATAGATGGCGCTAAATTTCCACCTGTCCAACACTGTCAGCCAGAAAACGTATTTGAAGTAATTAGGCCTGCAAGATAACACTTAAAAGGGTTACTGCTGAAGTTGATGAAAGTGTGTGGGCATAGAGAGGCAGGAACGCCAAGATGCTTCACCAGCTGGAGAAGTCTTAGGTGAGATAGTCTGGCTGCCAGAACAGGCTGCCAAGATAGTCAAAGGGAAGGAGCCAGGAACTGGAGAACAATTTTGCAAATTCTTGAGAACAGCTATTGCGATCCTCATGCTGGCTGGGTCAGGACACAAGACTGTGCTGGCAGGACCAGAGGGAAGGGCTTCAGAAACTTTCCTACAGGCCTGCTGGCTCATCACCCCATAGCCCTTGGTGCTTACAGGTGTGGGGAAGAGGGCATAATTGCATGAAGCAGAAAGAAAGGTTTCCCTTACTGAATTTTGTGATCCTTTTCTGGTGGTAGCAGGGAACATCTCCACAGTGTGGGGCTCAGTGCTTGCAGTTTTAATTGCACTGTTTTTTCATTTGTGTGATCGTCCAGCATCCTGGATGGGACAGGTACAGGTGAAGAAAAGGACAGGACAGATTATTGCAATAGCAATTTACTCTCATGCGTCGTGCTCTGGAAATGAGATTCATAGGAAAAGAGGTTGTCCTGCTGGGAGCTGGAGCTGCTGCTGGTGCAGTATGGCCTTCTCTATACTGCTCAGTTAGCTATCCTCACCTGGCCAAGCTGGGCTGCTGCCTGCAGCCCCCTCAAGGCTTTCTTAATGATGCTCAACCTGCCCACATGCAGGATCCAGTCTGAGATCCCTGCTTTTTAAAGTGCAGATGTGATGTTACTTAGTGAGGAGTGGAATGGGGAGAGGAGGTATTTGCCCTGATTCATTGGAAGGGGAATGTATCGCTTGCTGTTAGGCAGTGCGTATTGTTACCCCTCAAGTGCTTTGACAGAGACACATATCTCAAGGACTGCTCACAAACTTGTTTTCCTGAACAGGTTTTCCCTCATGGACACACCTAACACCATGACTTTTTTTTTCTTTTTTTTTTTTTTTTCTTTCTTTTCCCTATGATGGTTAATCTTGTTCTACATTTCTCAGAAAGCTTCTCCTCAGAGCTGTTTTACACAATGGAGTGAACAAAGTTAGAATATCTTGTGCATGATGGCTGCATTGCATGCACACCTTGTGGTATGCTGCCTTCTTTATTAGGAGGGCAGGGGCTGGCACTGCTGGAGACAACACAAGTAAGGGTGTGCAGAAAGAAAAGGAAAAGCCCCCATTTTAAAATCCTGACCAAGGACCTGGATGAGGCACGTAAGATACGGAGACACAGTTCAAGGTCAGTCTGGACTGGGCTTTGAGCAAACTGGCCCATGGCAGGGGTCTGGGACTAGATGCTCCTTAATGTCCCTTTCAACCCAAACAGTTCTGTGATTCTATAATTTTGCTCAGAGGCATACCTGTTGATACTAGGGAAGCACTTTTGCTTCCCTGGTGCTTGTACTTTGAAAATGAAAAGCAAAAATAGAAACCTTGTAATAATTTTGCAAAATCATCAACATTTGTCAGTTCTGACTCTATATCCAGTAGCACATCAGGAAGAAAAGCATCCACTTTTGCTGCCCAGGCATTCAGAATGTGACTTGCCTCGTGTGAGGAAAATCATCCAGGTTTATGAGGCTCATCTGGACTCATTCCTGCATCTTTCCAGCCAACTAAATGCTTCAGGACCTAATAATTCTCCTCCTAAATAATGCCTACTGCTTTAAAATGTGGCTGTTCACCACTTTGGCACCATCAGAGCAACACAGAGTGAATCCAGTGCTTGAAATGTGTACCCCTAGAGAACTGAAGGTGGAAGCCAGAGCCGCACTCTGCTCTTGCCCTAGCCTCTTGCCCCTCAATAAATTATTTCACCCAGGACTTCAGTTCTCTCTGTTCCTCTAATTGCACTCACCTTCTAACAGTGGTGTGAAAAATGATTGTTTGCATCTCTGTTCAAAGATCTAGTTAGAAATATTGTTATTATTATTACAAGTTAGCTCTCTGAAGTACTTTGCAAGAGAAAATATTGCTAGAGACTGAAGTTAGAGAGAGTTAAAGGAGTCTTCCTGCCATCAACCCACTTTTTCCTATCTGTGCTCACAAAACTGTCTTGTAGCAACAGTGATCCCTTGTCCTCTTTGGCAAAAACTTAGAAGCTCCAATGCCAAAGACCTTAAAGACTCTTCATTGTCAGATTTTTTTTATAAAGACACTAGAAAGGCTGTGGTACACATCTAAGATTGTGAGACTGTCAGGCACTCAGCTGATGGTAAATGTAGGCCATTGCCCTTTGGTTGCCTGCCTGTGGCTTTGGGAGCCCTGCTGCAGGCAGAGGGTTTAGAAAGGCTGCTCTTGGTGCTGGTGGTTAATGCTGTTTTGAGGGGGAGAAGAGGTGGCTGCTGCCACTGAGCAGCTGAGCGCTCCCATGCTTTTTCATATCGTTAGCCAAAGGGTGCATAGAGCAGAGACTTAGACCCATAAATCCAGTGTAATTAAAATATCGTTTAACTGTTAAAAGCACTCTGAGCAAAAAAAAACAACTCTGAAAGACATTCAAAAAAAAAAAGTTTTCAGTTAATGCTAAATGAAGCAATAAATGCACACACAGTTAGTGATGTATCCTAATTATTATTCCGAACTTCTGCATTGTTTGCAATGCACTCTGACTGGTGAGTGCAACAAGCTGCACGAGGCAGAAATGATTCTCTAGTGTCTCCTTGCTTCCAGAAGGTGTTGCTATTATACAGCACTGTTAAAGACTCACAAAGTTGTGCATAATGCAGGGTGGAATAAAATGTGGTAAGGCTGGATAAAAAATGTAAACCGTACTAAGTATATAGAATCCAGTCACAAGGATTTCTATTATGCAGGGAAAAGAGAGCCTTTAGTGTAGTATATGTCCACAGTATAAATAGTTCAGCAAAATGTAAACACCAAATATTTCCATGAGAGATCTTTGCAACCGCACATACAGTAGCTCTACTTTTCATTAAGGGCTTCTTTTAATAAAGGTACTTTTGTGGAATGAATTGGGAAAAATAGCAGCCACCTGTAACTTTTTTTAAAACCTAACAGTACATACAGTACATCTATCAAAAGGGAATGAATTTGAAACCTGCAGACTTTTTAAAGAAGCAAGTTTCACACATGATATAAAACAAATGCCATGTGTGCACCAAGCCAAGCAAATTAACAAAAGGGCAGGGGCATTTCCAATATTGCTTAAATAACTCAGGCTTAATATTGGGCTCTTTTCACACATGCACACAAAAGTTAAAATGTGTTTAAGAAGAAAAACATGCATTTTCATTGTATTGCAAGGCAGGGATCCTGATTTTTTTAGAAAAACCATTAACCCTAAGCACATGAATTCTCTGTGGGTTTTCTGGGGGGTGAATATAACACCTTGATGTAGAGGTGTTCTCTGTGGATAAAGAGGAAAGATTGGTTTGCCTGGACTGTTATGCATTGCTTGCCTGCCAGAAGTACTCTCTTGAGGCTCCTTCCTCACAGGAGAGGCATCACAGACGTCCCCTGGGTGCTGCTCTGTCTGCGATCAGTATTCAGAGGGAAACCAAGTGTTGTGTGGGTGCAGAGACTGATGCGGTATAGAGGCTGGTTTTCAGAGAACTTGTGCCATTCCTGTTACAGTAAGGTTGGTGTTTTTGGATGTTCAACAGTTCTGTGTTTAAAACCATGAAATGTTCCTAAAGGTGGCACCTTTAGGTCAGGGTGAGTGTATTCAGTTAAAACATTTTTCAGAGCTAGTAAGTCCCTTATTTTCCATACCCCCAGATTAGTTACACACCCATTTCTTAGCGTGACCTGTCAGCTTCAGCTCTTGGTGGCTGGCATGCTAGTGGTGAGCCATGGTGGTGCTTTGTAGGGATCCAGATTTGTTAGGATTTCCTTAAAAAGGAAAAAAATATTTTTAACATGATCATGCTTATGTTTTTCAGTCCACTGGAGAGTGACAAAGAGACAGGACGAAAAGATACCAAAAAAGTGACTCATGCAGGAAATTTAAAATTACGCGTTCGTTGATATAAATACTCCTTTGTATAGAACTGTTGTTCCCAATCTTCATTGGCTTAGAATCAGCAACAAAACATGCCACACTTCGCTTTTCCTGTTGGCCTTCATTTAAACTTCTCATTTTCCTGTGGCCACAGCAACTTTAAAGGGTCTTGTGACTAAAACCTTTACCCTCCCTCCATATGAAATACAAAGGACCTCTACCACAGATCCAGTAGAGATGAACTTGGACTCCTCTGCTGCAGTGATACAGAACTATGTCTGACTACAGCACTTAAAAATTTCTGCCTTTTGACTCCAGCCCTGCAGGTTTGTCTGACTGCAGTCAACCGGAGTCTGAGGACAGAGGTGCCTCTGTGCCACTGCCATGCTTGCAAGTTACCTGGAGCTGTTGGTGGCTTGTTCTGCATCCGAGACATTACAGAGTCTCTCTGCGCCAACTGCTTGAATGCAGTAATGCACCAGAAATTCCCCAGGCAGCATTTTGTCAATGCCAGGGGGCAACGGTGTGAACAAGAGCCACCTGCACCTGCTAGAGATGGTGTCGCAGCAGGGGAACCCTGAGCAGTCAACTTGGGTTTATTATGGTCCCTTTGTGCTTCTGTAGTGTCAGCCAAGATTTTCCTCTAGCTAAAAGCACTTTGCACACATTAACAAATAACCCTATGATTTCAGGTTTTGTTCCCCTTTTGAAAACTGAAATCTGCCAAAGCAACTAAATTGTCCAAGAATCACAGAGAATCACACTAGGGATGTGAACAAAATGAAGTGGTTCCTCATTCCTCTTTTCCAGCCATATCTTTTTCCTCCAATTTCTTCTCAGTGGTTTCTTATTGTCTTGCCATGAAGTTAGATACATTTTTTTCAGAGAGGAACCTCTGTTGTCTTCAGTGGACAGATTCAGAAACGTTTAACCTGTGCTTGTGCACATAACTGTGTGAGCGGCCCTGAAGTGGCTGGGCACCAACAGCCAGTCTCTGTTGGACACTGTCCTTAAGAAGTGAGAGTTGTGTTCCTTGCCACCAGTTAGAGTGCAGTAGTTGTTGTGCACTAGATGAAGTTCCTGGATGGGTATGTTTTTTTTACAGTGTTCATCAGTCAAATGTAATGCTTAATGTAATATATATGTTTGAACATAAACCAATGTAACTAGAAGAAATAAGCCATCACTGTTTTCCAACAGTGAAACCTTCCTCACCAGATAGTATTGCTTTTTTGTTTGTTGGTTGGTTGTTTTTTTTTTGGATCCAGCTGTAGCAAAAAGGTAGATAACTGCTATACAGTTTAGCAAACAAGATATCAGACTTTGGAAAGGACCTTATGTCAGCTTTGAAGGAGTGTTTGGTATTACACTGTATTCAGTATCTTAGAGGTAGAGCTGGCTGAAATGAGGTCATATTATCCTTTCCTTTATTTCCTAAATTTGTCATTTTTCTAGCATATTTTAAAACAAACAAAAAGAAATAGGAGATATTTGTCAATTTTAGCTGACAAATGAGTGTGTCTCTGCCTCTCCCTACATTTTTCTTTTTCAGTATTGGAAAGGAAAGGAAAGGAAAGGAAAGGAAAGGAAAGGAAAGGAAAGG
>NC_048893.1:76210700-76349498 GCF_011077185.1 Oxyura jamaicensis | reverse complement strand
AAGGAAAGGAAAGGAAAGGAAAGGAAAGGAAAGGAAAGGAAAGGAAAATGTGAGAAAAAGAAGAGGAAATCAAACTGGCAAGAAAAATTCTTTAAACTGGAAAATTTAAGAATTTTAAAAGGGGAAAACACTTAATTGGAAAACACTTTTTTCAATTAAAAAATATGTATTTTTATATCAAAAAGGGCTTCAGAACAAAAACAGTGCAACAGTTATCTACATTGGTGCTGATTTCTCTGCCCTGGTTCTGCATTATTTGCCTACTGTGATAAACTATCAAACTGCCTGTGGTGAATGAAGAGTCCTCTGGCTTGGCTGGCTGCATTCTTGACCTGGCATTTGGTCTGACTGAAGCTGAGGCAGCTGAAAATAATGACTCTATCACAAAGTGACAGTAGCCCTTTTCTGATCCGAGGCAGCACCTCACCCCTCCTGAGCAGGCAAGCCCAGCCTCTAAAGCCAACAGGCCAAGGATTTCAAAGGGCTTTTATGGGCATCTGTGTCAATGCATCAGTCGGATTTCAAAACAATCTCTGGTCTGCCTGTAGCGATGAAATTAACCCTCTTGAACAGTCTGGTAACAGAGCAATCCCTGATCTCCAGTCTGAGCAGCACAGGTCATTGCTGCCTGCGAGCGGACAGTGTTTGGTAAGGAAGCTCACTATACTACCGGCTGTCAAAGCCAAAGCAAAACAATTGCATCATGCATGCTTTTTTTTTTTTTTTTTTTTTTTGTCCCATGCAGGAAAGAAAAGTCTGTGTAGTAGTCATCAAAGTAGTCATCAAGCTGCAATGTGTAAGGTTTTGTTTTGTTTTTCAATCCAAGCAATCTGGTCAGTCAACCACACTTAACAACTGAACTCAGTGTGTCCCAGTGCCAGCTGCTTGTAGCCTCTGTGTCCTTACATTGGTCAGTCATTGGAAGTATGTGCTTTGTCCCTCTCCAGACCATCCAGATTTTAACAGGGCTTTCCTTTTGGGGGTCTCTGGGGGCTCTTCCCACAGCAGTTTTAAATGTATCCCTCAGAGGCTGTAGTTGTGAGCCATGTCCTTATTCCACCCTTACCTAACATCCTTGCAGCACCTATAGAGGGGTGTAGGCAGAAGCTGGCCCCAGCTGTTGCTCTTCCTAGTACCAAAAAGCATCCTGGTGTGTGAGACTTCCTTATGGCAGAGAGGGAGGAAGGCAAGGTGGGAGAAAATCCATCTACAATTTTCAATAAACACACAAATTTTGCCAGGGAAATGGCCCGTACATGGCTTGCTGGCTGGATTCAGCAGCAGGGGAGCCCACAGTTAATCAGCTTTGCCTTTGCCACTGGGTTTCACAGCAGTTGGAGCCATGTCCCATAGGAAGCAGAGATGACTCAGCTGCTGGACAAACAAAAAATTAGTACAATAATATTAAGAAATAAATACCACAATGAGCTCCTACTTCTTTGCCCCCTCTCCTTACGTGACGCTGTATTAAAAAACAGCCCTTGGCTGGTGGTTCAGAGAGGAACGATTGACATGGTAGGAGGACATGCGCTGGGTGTGCTTTGGTCAGGACACAGCCGCTGGGAAGGCGGCGCGGCGCGCGGGTTCCTTGGCTGCTCTGAGAGTTCAAGCTGGGCCAGAAGCCCTGTCCACCTCCATCTCTTTGGTATGCCTGTCCCTCTGGCTTACTGTGGGCAGCCGTAGCAGTTTTGGAGACAGGCTGAGGGCAGCCAAGGAGGAATGTGTGTCTGCTCCTTGTCTGGTCTGAGAGCTGAAGCAAGAGGGGAGAAGCCCTCCCAGAGCCTGGGAGAGAGCCCTGTGGGAAGTGGCTTGTCCCCCTGCTGCCCAACCTTCACCCCTTTGCAAGCGATGGCTGAATCCATGCAAGGCTGAAGCGGTGCTAGTGGGAAGCTGACAAACTTGCCATTGAAAGCCTTACACTGAGGCTTTTGAAACCTCAGTGCACCAGGGACCCATACCAATCTTTGAATCGAGCTAACCCTGGAAACCTGTGTCTGATAAATACGTGAAAAATATCTCAGTCCATCAGTGTAGAAAAAAGGCAAAAGAGAGACATGTGGCATTACTGCTCAGTTCTCAGTCCTAACATGTAAATATCTGGTGAAGTAACTTAGGATTTTCTTCCTGTATGTGATCCAACATGGCACTGGATTTGTTTTTTATCTGAATGATGAATCTGCCACCTGAGGGAGAGGTCTAGCTGAATTGGCAGCCTGGGATGGCGAATCCACTGACCAAGGCTAGGGAGACCCTCCCCCAGGCAAGTACTGCTTCATTCACATCCTTTATGAAGCACCTGCATTGGGCTGAATTCTCTCCTTATAAGTGCTTGCCAGGTAATAATGATAAGTTTTGCAGTACATATATACCACCACAGGTCAGAGGAATATGAAAGATACTTATACAGACAAACGAACCATAGAAAAATCATCTCCAAACCAATCAAACTATTCATCTTACATACTCAGGTGGTAAAAAGAGAGGATTACAGTTGTCATACAATTAAAAAATCCTAGAAAGCACTCGGATGCTATCATATGCCAGATATGATTTGTATTTATAGGAGTAATTCCAATGTGTCAGTCAAGAGTGAAATGCTGGGCACTTGAGGGACATACATTGCCCTCACAGTTGCAGGGAAATAATTTGTGATCCTAGTTGTCCTTCACTATCACTGAGTATTATTTAATACTTCGATTTCAATAATGCCCTGGGGCTTTGATTAAGAACTGGCAATGGGCTAGCGCACAGTCAAACTGTTCTCAGTATTACTGCAGTCATGCCCTGTCAGTGGAGAAATCATCTTTCCCTTGAGTACTCTCCTTCTGCAGGTCTTCCTTTGCTTTTCCTAGTCAGCACAGAGGCATGTCAGCAGCTTGCCCTCTGAGCGGTGAGATGAGCTTACTGGACATTTATCCATGGCCTTTTAGATATCACGCACAGCATTTAATTTTGATTTGCATGCGCTTTTGGAGATGCAAAATGATGAGCAGTTGGTGGGGGTAATTGCTGTCATTGCTTGATTTCAGACACAAGTTCTTGTTCCTGTCTCCCAGTTGTGGTTCTGGCACTCCTGGTAGGTGACCCTATGTTTCTTTGGAGTCTTACTCTTCCTGATACAGGCAACATAAGGGAGACAGAGAAAATAATACCTCTATCTAGAATTTCACAAATATTCAAAACTGCAATATATTCTTCACATTTTTCTCTTGTTCTGTAATACAAATAACAACAGGCATACATGTTATAAACAGTAACAGCATCTTGGGATCTTGGGATACATGGCCTTGGTTAACTATACCTGGCACATGCACTTTCTCTATAATGTTTTGAAGTTGTCATGCTTTTTTCTGCTCAGCCACTGATCTTGAAGTGAAATGTCCCAAACCTTAATGCTTATTTTTTTTTACTCAGTAAGTACACTCGTAATCCAAGTGACCTCATGAAATTTCCATAAAACAAAACTTCACTTAATCCAGTCAGAAAAAGCAACAAAAACCACAACACATAAAAATCATAAAATAAGTTAGAAAATATTAAAATAAAAAGGGGGAAATGTTGGCATAGTTTGCCTGAGTTTTACCACCTAGATGAGGGAGCAGATCTCTTTGAGTATCAGTCTTTTCCTCATGAAAAGTTACCATGTAATTGCTCTTCTTCAGATGGAAAGAAACTGAAAAATATTTCTTGGTCACTTGGTCATCTGGGCTTCAGGACTGGCAAAATTTACTGCATAAGATGCCCAAGCCAAGAAATCAAGATAGATTCAGTCCCTGCCAGAACACTTACGGGTTCATCTCTTAAATAGAGCTGCTGACTTTGGTTGTCCATTGGCCTATTGTTAAATTAAGCTAGGATGCAAGAAATACAGCAATACCTCTGTCATATCTACTAGTGAAAATCATTCTAGTATAGACGTCTTGTCTTCACACCTATGTATCTTTCAATGACTAAAGAATATGTGATATTCAGTGTCCCTAGAGAGGGACAAGTCACCAGTAACAGGTATATATTAAAAAATCTGAAGAAAGCAATGCTGTTACAAATATATCTGGATTAAGAAAGGTATGATGTAATGAGAGGTACAGGGTAAAGAGCTTGAACAGGAAAACAAATAAGGAGATTGGTAGTATCAGTTGTAAAGTCTTCCTTTATTCTAAGAAAGAATTAATCATGTATTATTATTATTAATTCACTTTTATCAAAACAACAAAAACAAAAAAACAACACTTGCACAGAAGCCCACTTCATCTGTGAAAATGGTTTGTTTAATTTATGAGACATTTGTGAAGCATATTATCACTCTGGAATTATAATGCTCACAAACACAACCTGTTGAGGAAAGTAACTGTTAATATTTCCTAATTTCAAGGGGAGAAATAAAGACTAAGGAGGTTAGTATCAGAATGGAGAAGAAAACCAAGCTTTTCTGCTTTCTTTCCTTCTTTCCTTCTTTCTTTCTCTCTCTCTCTCTCAGGCATTAGCCTATTGAATGAAGATGTCCTTGCTTCTACAGAAAACAAAGGATGCTAAAATCATTCTAGAGAAGTTGCTGATGACAGCTTAAAGAAAAAAATATACAAATGCTGTAAGCAGTAAGTAATTATACACACAGTGTTTTCCATATTTTGCTTTGCTCATAAATATTGATCCAATCCCATGAGTGTATGTAATGTTTCAATAATCTCTGAAGCCTATTTTTATTTTCTTGATTTATGAGAAAAGTCTTGTCAACCCAGGAACTCTTTGTTGGAACTTTTCTTCTGTTTTTCCTTTCTGTTGGAACTTTTCTTTTTTTATTCTCTCAAATAATACACTAAGGCTAACCAAACTGTTGAAAACATTTTTGAAACTCAAGAACACAAAGGGTTAATTCAATTAAACAGATTAAATATCTGATTATTCCTTACTGTGCATTTTAGTTAGGAATTTACAGTTGCCTTCAGTACATGAACAACTGATCTTGCAGTATATAGTGTATATACTGACTTTGTACTTATATACTGACTTGGTTCAGTGTTAAGTGATCATTCAGCATATACTGTTGTGAAAACTCAGATCTTATGTCTTCTCCCAGCATTGCTAGGAATGGGTGCTGTACAGTCCATCGTTCACCTCTTAATAATTCAGTGTCATAGAGTGGCTGGTTTAGCTGAGAATATTCTAATCAAAGTTAGCATAAAAATAACTGTCTTTTAAGTTAGATGCCCCTGGGTTTTGAAAGTTTTGTCTTTGTCATTGTTTTTGGTGGTTTTTTTTTTTTTTTTTTTTTTGGGGGGGGGGGGGGGGGGGGGTTTTCTTTTCACTCCAACAACCACAAATCAATTTTAATGGAAAAAATAATATCCCATATTGGTTCTGTAATTAAGATATGCATATGTTGGCTCCAAAGATCCCTAATTACATCTGTGTTAGGGATGCTCTTAGAGAGAAGATAATTATTTACAGTTGCTGCAGAGAAAGAAGAGAAGCTTAATGTGAAGCACAGGGAAAACTCAGAAGTGTAGCCCTGGACCACCATTTATGTTGTGAATTATTTCCTGGAGATAATACTGTAAATGTGCATTGTCCCATATATTTTACTACAAAGTGATAGATGTTTATATTTTGGATGTAGCTTTTAAAATATTGGCTTCTACTTGATTAAATCAATGACAAAATTCCTGTAGATTTTAATACTGTCGTCTTAAGTCCCTGAATAATAGATGCTACTCCCACTGAAAATGGCTGTCAGTAGTAGTTTATTTCATCCAAAGTTTCCTGAAATATCCTATGCTTCATGAGCCAAGTTCACCCCTGTAAGCAGATTCTTAAGGCTAAGTGTAAAACAATGTCAGAAGAAGATAGGTACATAGTAAAGGTCTCCCATAGAAGTTCTTTATTTGTGTTTGATGAAATAAGTCAGAGCACAAGGGACTGAGAACCTCATAGTATGGAGATAAAAATGCGTGGATCTTCAGGATGCAGCATGCTAGAGGTTTATGGCAGATTGCAGAAAAAGGGCAGTAGTGAACTGGATTAGAGGTATCAAAAAAATAAATAGAAGTGGCCACAGCCTGCCAGTGACAGAAAGAGCTATCTTGAAGTTATCTGTGTTTGGATGCTGTCTGGTGATCCAGGCAGAATTTGAAGTAATGCTTCCTGTCTGGCCACTGGCAGCCTCACAAACAGCAAGAGTTAAAAATTAACAATCTGAAGAGAATTCAAAATACACTCCCTGTCTGTAAAACAAAAAGTACTGCTTCAAACTCAGCCAAATCCGGCTGCTCCCTTATCCCCCACAATCACCATCATAATTACAGCAGCTGATTTTCCTCACACCCACCTCAGTGATTTCTGGGGGTTTTGGCCAGGTTTGCATCCCCATATGATCCAGCCTACTTTTACTTATGTTTAGCACATTGTGTAATAAGCAAAGCTTACATAAGCTAGGCAATGTGGCTCCAGCTTCAAAAACCTTCATCAAAAATAGGAGATCAGAAGCAAAACAGCAACTCATGTAGTTGCTTTCCTAAGCATGGATACAGAATTAACTGTCTTTGGGCTAAGTGCTCAGCTGTTTCAAATCTGTGTAGAATCATTAATTCCTACTCAGTTAAGCTAATTTACACCTTGCTAAAGGTCTGGCTTCTCATCAGTGAGCATCCTAATATTGAAAACTTGAGAGTAACTAGTCAAAAAGAACTAGGATGAAATTTTGGCATGTTAAAGCCGGGGGAATTTTCTCATTACCATCACGTAAGTCCTCCTCTTACTCCAGAACAGCCAGATCTTCAAAGTCAAAAAAATGATACTGCTATGAATCTCTGTTCCTGTTGTGAAACTGCTCCCATTTGAACAGCAAGCAGTCTCTGCTCCAACTCATTTTGTCAGGAAAAGGTACCTCACAAGAAAATGTTTGATTATCCTATTGAACTGACAAAAACTGGATTCAGCAAGCTATAGGTGTATGGAACACTTTCATACTTTTAGACTATAATAGGATTAATCATGTTACTCTACTATCTTAACAGCCATGGATGGGGGTTCTCTTGCAAGTAGGTGGTGCAAAAATATAAAGTAGGAAAGCTTACGTAGCAGTGGATATTATCTATGTGATACCCACAAGCCTTAATATGATGTTTTCAAAAGGTTAAGTTGATTCCACTGATATTATCTGGGGAGAAATTGCTTCTAAAGGAAAAAGGTTTTCAGTTGTTGGGTAAGTCTGTAATTGTTGTTACGTTGATGTAGACATAAAATTATGCTGCTGAAGTTAATAGAGCTATTCCAAAATAATGCTGTAGCAGAGATCAGTCTCTGGTTTTATATTTTAAAACATCTGATCTCTTATAAAGCTAGCATTCTATACTTTATGCAAAATAAAATAGCAAAGGCATTGCTAGTAAAGAAGTTGAAGAAGTCCAAAAAAAGGCTGAGATACGACCCAGGAAGTTTCTGTATTTAAGGATTAATTATTTTTTTTTTTCAGTGTCTCTGCTCCTTCAAGTTTGATTTTATTTTTTGGTTGTTTGGTTTTGACTATTTTTTTTCCTTTTTTTTTTTTTTTCCCTGTTGTTTTGATTTTACAATCTAATCTTTTGCATAATGGGACAGACACAAAGCCTTGGTTGAAAATCTCCTCCTAGCCTGTTGCAATATTTATAAAACTGTGCTTTTAAAACACACTGCAAGATGGGCTTAGTAAAACAAAAGGCATTATAATTTATTGTTCCAAGATTATTGATTCAATAAATTAACAATAATTTCCATGGAGAGTAGGAGCCCTTGTACTGTAAAAGCTTATTTATCTGAGCTTTAACTAGCATTGATTAGAGTATTCAAATTGTCCCAGTACTATATAATTGCTCTTTATAGGTAGAATGCCCTCTGCTGTGCAGGAGACAATAAAATTCAGCCAGAAGTGACACTGGCTCTTTTAAAAGCTTGGATTTTTATTTAATTTATTTATTTGTTTATTTTTTAAGAGGGAAGAAAGAGTTTGTGTAAAGCTTTAAAAACACAGCCAGCTTTGGCTGAAGTGACTTGTTACATTGCCAGGACAGACAGGCAAGATACTGCTATTGTTCTGAAAGGTGCAAGACATAAATATACTAGTTATATCCTTATATTTGACTATATCCAAATGAGAAAGCCTTTTTCTGTTGTTTTAAAGTGCTATGTTGTGCTGAAGTGGCAGGTGGAAATTTTTGTTGCACGTGTTTTTTTTTTTCCTTTCTCTCTTTTGTTTCTGAAGTGCCCACTGAACCTGTTCAAGGTAACTATGAAGCTATTGTAAATATGTTAATGAGTCAAGTGAAACAAGCCATACTTCCCAATTCACATTCATCATGCTGGGTTGCTCAGAGAGGAATATTTTGCCGCCAGGGAGAACAACAGCTGATTCAGTCCACAAGCAATTGCATTCCTTTTATGTAGAATACTTAGGACAGTTACATTTTTTAGACTTAGATTTATGATAGGTCTATCTTCTGATATGTATGATAACACTGCTTTTATTTTACAACTCTGTTGATGTAAAAGATTAACACTACCTTTTCCCTCTCTTGGTTTTAATAAAACAACCAACTGCTAGAAATGTCACTTAGAACTACAAGTTTGCAATAATTAAAACAAATTGTGCATCTTAGTAACCCAAGGTGGATGATTAATGCAGGCCTTACATGATTGTTTGTGTTAAATTGTTTCTCCAAATGCAATTCAGGAATTTGAAGTTGTCAGATTAACTGCTGTATTTACTGGTCTGTTTGATTAGGTGAGCATAGTTCTATATTCCCTCTTGGAGACCTAAATAGCAACCATTTCCTACCAAAACAGCACACAAAACAAAGGCCCCATTCAGAGGACTATTCAGAATGGGCAATGCTCTATAGCCCTTTGTATCCTGGAACAACATGGTTACTGAAGTGCTTCTAAAAGGTACAACCTTTTTTTTTTTTTTTTTTTTTTAAATAATGAACATTATACTAGTAGCTGGAATATTACATTTTAGTCTAAATACCTTAATTAATGGATTAATTTCATTACTAAGCTTAAAGACATCTCTCAGAGGTCTTTATGATTAATATAGTAAAATAGAGTTTAACAAATGCCCTTAAAAGGATGGCTAATATTCATTTGAAACTTTAATTCACGCTGCCAGAGTTTGTGTCCACTCTGAAGTCTTTTCATGAACATTCATGGAGTTGAATTTTAATAAGCATTCATAGGAAATGAATCCTAGGCTTGGATGTGTGAATTCGTAACTGAAGTGAATTTTAATTTCTTCCTTTTGGGGCCTTTTGCACCAGAAACTTGGTCATAAAAGCCAATGAGGGAATGGAAATGATACCATGTGACTTCCCTCCCCACCATCACCTTATACAACAAGTGCATAGTAAGCACAGCTTCAACTTTGATCATCACAGTTAAAATATCAAGATAAATGAAGTGTTTACAGTAGGTTTTTATGAAAAATGTATAGTACTTTTCTATGTCCAGAAGAGATACCACACATTTTTCTCTTGGTATGATGATTTTTATATCTTCTCAAGAGCAGCTTTGCTGGGACATTGGAAAAATACTGAGGAATACTGAAATATTGCTAATAACTTCTTGGTATTTCTGGGCAAAGCCAACCCCATTGCCACATCATTCCTGAGAAGGGAGGGAAACAGGAGGGAACAACATCCTTCATCATCTCTTGATGCAATTTTTTTTTTCCTTTTGAAGTGTATCTTTTGGTAAGAATAACTACAAGCAGCAGTGGAGGTAGGATGGCTCTGCCTGTCAGCATTGTGTTCTAATGGCCAGTAGCGTGGCTGGAGGAAAGCCAGCTTCGTATGGAAAGACTTCAGTAGGGGCACACTTACATGTAATTCCACTTGATTGCTTTAAGAAACAGGCTAAACTGTTAGGCTCATTGCTGGCTTTACGCTCTGCAGAAAGAACAGAGGGGTGAGTTTTTTGGAAGAGGGGACATGATTTCTCCAGATCAGGAAGTTTCTGAGTAAGAAACTGTTGGAAGCTGAGTATTGTGGAGAAATATCCCTTTCTAGCTCTATTTTTACACCCTTTCCCAGGCATCCACTTCTGGCCACAGCTGGAAGCAGGATTGTGAACTAGATGGTCTGACCTACTGCATTTTTTTTTGCTAATTTTTTCTTGGGAATATTCTTTCTAGAGAAACGTGGTCCCTTTGTCATTCATGTAGCAATATGTAGAGTAAGACAACACACACAACATGGAATTTAGGAAGATCACAAAATATCTGCCTTCACAATGCTTTCTTGTGCAGGTTTGAAGGAGTCAAACAACATGTGGGATGAATGCCAGTGAAATTCAGAGAGGTTACTGTGGCTTTCCAGCTCAGGAAGCTACAAAGTCTTCAGCAGCACTGAATCCAAAGCAGTCTTGGTGAGGAGACTTGGCTACTGCTTTTTCCTCATCCTCTTGGAGAGATAGATGATGCTTTGCTTGGTTAGCATGAGCAATGTACCTCTGGGAACTTTCTCTGGGCTCTGTGCCCTGGGTCACTAAAACTATTTTAAAGCAATGAACTACTGGAAAAATCTAATGAATGTGTATCCAGCTATGGGGCGCATGCTTCTCCACAAACATTTAAATTATAAAGATCTTCAGGATATGCCTCTGAGGTGTGTTGTTTCCCTTCTAGAATCCCAGGTAAACTATGATGGATGGCTGTCAAACATGGGCATACTGCTCCCCAGCCTGTCTCCCAGTCATTAGTGGCAAAGGGGACACAGCTGGAATGCTGGCTGTGTCTCTACACCAGGAGTGAGGCAAGGATGGTATAACTAGAAGTAGCTGTAAGAGTTGGGAAACTGCTTGTTGAAGAACATCCATACAGCTCACAAAAATGCCCTGGATGCTGGAGGAAATGAGGAAATAGAGAATCTCTTATACTGTAGTCTGTAGTGGCTTGATTAGGCACAGTGGTGCTCTGATAGTCTCAAGGACTAGATGGCTAATTACAACTGCAGAAACAAAAAGAGGAGCCTTCGTCAGCAAGTAAGGATGTTTGAGTCCTTGAGGGGGAAGGAAAAAAAAAAAAAGCAAAACAACAACAACAACAAAAACTTTTCACTAAATTTATTAAAATTCTGTTAGGAATTTACAGTTCACAAGATTTCACAATCCTAATGAATAGATGAGTATATTTCAGTTGATGGTGAACTATTTCTCCTCTTTTTCTGCAGTGCTCAGGGGAAGCTGCTTGTACCAGCCACATACAGAAAAGCAGCCTGGGAATCTGGACTGTGATTTTAGTTTGAAGGAAATATGGATCAAAGGAAACTGCTCTCACAGCCAGAGATCATAATTGTACAAAGTCACGGTATATTCCTGATGACTTCGGTAGCTCCAAAGGATTTGACTGACATCAGAAAATCCATATGATACAAGTTCCAAGTGCCCCATCCAGGTGAACTTTATACTGCTGTCACCATTCTCATAAGAGGCCTTTGGGAGCTACTTCTGATCCTGGAACAAGAGGCAAAACTGCTCTGGTTTGGCTTATTCACCTCCCAGAAGACCCTGCTTGGAAACAGAATTCCCAGGATCAGTGGGATGTTGTTTAACAAACGGAGACGGCTATGTTCTAGTCCACTACAGGATCAACAGTGAAATCTTGCTGGCCTCTATGCATCTACCTTAATGGCTTAAAACCTTTAAGATATGACTTGAAGTGAGGTGTATAAGCCCACAGTTGCAATCCCACCAAATCTTTCTCAGCTGTAGTGATACCTTCTGCTATTTACATTTAAATTCCAAGTAAAATTCTTGACCAGGTGTGTTATTAGAAGTGCTTCAAGTTGAGCAGCTGAACATTACTTTTCCAGGAAAGCCTGGTTTGGTCTTCAGAGGGACCCAACCTGTTGAGTGTTCTCAGGGTCAGATCCTTGCCATATACTCGCTGTCTCCTTGGGCTTCTTGCGAAGTATTCCTAAGCTTGTCGTCTGCTTGTCTTTAGAGATAACCTTCACCCACTTTTTTTTTTTTTCTTTCAAATTAACAGTCTCCTGATTTGTTTCCACTTCCTTCTGACAATGAAAATGTCCTCTTCCTCAACTGATCATTACATGTAAATCATGGTCCCTTAGTAGGGACCAGATCCTGACTCTCTTCTCTGTTAAGTAACTGCCCAATTGCAAAGACATCAGCTCACTGAAAATGCTTTTCTTTGCCAAAGCAAAACAAATCTGGTAGTGCCAAAGGCACTCAATTTCTAAAAGGTATTCCAGAACAGCAACCACCTCATAATAAAGCACTCAAATACATTTTTCAAAACCTAGTGAAGTAACACTGCATATATGAAGCATAATTCAGCAGACAAGGAGGATTACACTATTTTGATTTTATTAGCTAACTTCTCTTTTAGATTGAAGTATCCAAAGATGACATAAAGACTTTTGACCAAAAATAAACAAACAAACAAAAACACAAAACCTAAAAAACAAAGGGCTTTCTATCAAAGTTTTTATGTTTTCCAGTGGGTGTTCATTTCTTTCACAGTAGCACAAATCTCCAAAAGGACCAAACACCACAAAAGATGTCAGTGTCTAGGTCGTGGATGACAGGTATCTTCTCAGTACTGAAAGTACAGGTGTTTTGAAATAATACCTATTCTTGAAGCTGAATTCTCAGTAAGACCCACTGATGTTAGGCACTCAGCTTCTGCTGCTGAATGTCATTGTATTTTGGAAGCTAATTTCCTTTGAAAATCCCAGCACAAAGGAACATCAAAGAGCAATGACTTCATATCATAAAGAGCATCATATTATTGTGAAATAAAAGAAGGGAATATATAGTGAAGGGTTTTCATTTGTTTGTTTGCTAGCTTTTCTTTCAAGACTCCATTGGCAATAGAAAACTTAGGAAAAAATGGAGACTGCAGTCTATTAAGAAGAGATAATTTCAAAATATCTGTGGCTAAAAAAAAAAAAAATTCAAAATGTTTTGTTTCAACAAAGTTCAGAGTTTTTAAGGAAAAAGGATGCTATTGAAAATGATGACTAGCAAAAAAAAAAAAAAAAAAAGGTCTTCTAACAGAAACATTTCACAGAGACATTTCAATGGAAATCTTTCAGTTAGCTAAAGATGTGCTGTCATGTTGGGGTAGGGACAGGGGACTGTGTTATTTCTGGCATCACCTAGGTCAACAATCAGCTAGAAGAGAGGATCCTATAACTGGTCCCTATGGAATGAGTACATTCCCAGAAAGAGAAAGTACCTTGGGAGGCTTAGGAAAAGATGAAGAAGGTTTATTTTCCCTTTTCTGGTTTACTGAAGGTTGAAAGGAAATGAGACACATCCCAAATCAAATCCTGCCCAGAATGAACAACCTGACCGCTTTATCCTGGACACTTTATCCTAACCTACTCCACAATGGAAAACACTATTGCTGGTAGCCACATACAGACAGCACAGAAATATCTCAGCTCTCAGTGTACAGGCTGCTTTTGCAGGACTAACATTTTAAAAATTCTACTATTGAGATTTACATAAAGGAATATTTTCATTGTCTTTAGGCTGCCTCTACTGCGTGCAGTGAGTAATTTTTTTTTTTTCTCTCAATTTTAATGGGATCAAAGGCAGGTCACTGAGCATCTGGAGATCTTGTCCAGAATTGTTGAAAAATGAAAGCATTTGATAAAGAAATCATTAAGTGTCTGTTTTTACTGAGGTATTAGCATGAGTACTGCCCCTAACATGAATTTTACTGACACAAAAAACTCCTTAACTATTAATATGGGTTGTCTGGCTGGTTGTGGAAAAGACAGGGAATTTGCTGTAGTTCACACACCTCATCTGTTGCTAGCCCCGCAACAACTCAAGTACTATTTTTCAACAAGGCTATTCTCACTTTAAGCTTGCCTAGCTCTAGAGGTGAGTAGGCAATTTGAGCTAATTCTGTAGCGAATGTGTAACATGAGATGGCTAACTTAACCGAATTACTTTACAGCACAGCATGCTGAATTGTAACTCGTGTTTGAATCCTTTACATGAATCCTTTACACACATTTATTTAAAATTCTAGAGTAAGTAGACCCCTCTGCACTATATTAGAGTTTGCAAGAGATGTAAAATTACCTTGAATAAAGAAATGGAATCTGTAATCAAGGTATCTCTAGGGTATCTAACCTTATGCTTACAACGGCAGAGTTTGTACAGCTGCTGGAATTTTTGCAGATAACCATAAACAATGATTGTTGACTGGATTAAGACACTGCCTTGTCTTCTGCTGATCTGCTACTCATGACCAAAAATGGTTTGCAATTGTGGAGAGTTGTGGTGTATACAGTCCTGGAGCTCAGAAGCGTTCGATTCACTGGTAACGACTGACTCAGTTAACGAGTCTGTGAGATCTGGCATTGGCATCTCTTAGTTCACAGCAGTAAGTAATATATAGACACAGTGTGTATACATGCCGAAGCTTAATTTCAGTTGTATTTAGAGTGGAAAAAAATGCCATACTTAAAAAAAAAAAAAAAAATGCAAACAGGGTTCTTTTCACAGTGGACAGAGAATACTGTTAAACAGAGGAAGCACAATATCCCTTTTCACAGCAAGAGATCAAATGTCTGCAGAAGAGTTTAATTTATACTTCTTCATGTGCCAGAGCTGTGTCTGAGACATTGCAGCATTTCAGTTCTTTCAATCAAGTCATAGTTCCCAGCACAGATGACTTCATCCATTTTAAAATAGAGCAAATAGAATAAATGGAATTCCACATAATCATGGTAGGAGCTGGGATTATAGGAAATTAAAACACATATTTAAAAGCAGAGGTCTGTGCGGTAAATAATCATGACACAGAGCTTGGAAAGCAGAGCTTGGTCTTTTCTCAGCAGTTAATGGGCAACTAGGGTCTTAGGCTCTGCAGCTGTATGTAACATGGGGATGTGGGTGTATCCTAGAGGAGGATGACGACGGTGATGATGGATAATGTGCAGTATCACATTTTAAAAAGTTGCTCCCTTTCCAGAAGAAATATTAAAATAATGCCACTTTACACTAAGACAGCCTGGATGAACACTGGCTGGTGTGAATCTAGCACAGGCTTTATAGCCTGTGCACTGCTGCACTGGGAGCACTGTTTTGATTTTTTTCCCCAGTTAGGTCCTCTGTTCCCTAGCTGCTACAGAATATTTCACATCTCCCTGCCACAGCTCTGCGTTGGCAGTGGGAGAAAAGGTGTTGATGAATTCTGTCTCAAATTTCTGCATGTCTGAAGAACGCCCTTATAAAGCACCAGCATATATTATACTGATATCCCCCAAACAGAGAAGTAGCTCACTGCAACCTGGAATGCTTTGAACTATTACCGGAAGAAAAGTGTTTGCGGTATTTATTACAACAGGAGAAAATGAACCTAGAAACAGTTTTTTCCTTAATTATAGTATTTGCCCATCACTGCCGTCATTGTGATCCATGTTTGGCATCAAGAAAAGAGCTGTCAATACCTTATTGTAATATGAAAAAATTGCATTTCGCATCAGAGCTATTTTATTAGGCAATATATAAGCGCACAGTGAAGACAGTCCTTGCCCCCAAAGGAATGTTTTGTCTACATAAGTCAATGAGAGACTCAGCTATTGCACGTTATCTCAAGTCACAGAAGAATTTAGTAGCAAGACTGGGAATAAAATTGTATTTTCCTGAGTCACAGCCCTGATAAGATCACTTGTGTCATGTATGTCTTATGTATGTGTATGTGTGAATACATTCACACTTGTCTGGTATAACATGCAGGCTGGTCTACATCTTTCATATTTGTATCATTTTTTCAAAATGTGGCTCACTATGGTAAAGATTACGTGGACGGGCTAATTCCATTTGAGAAAATTTTTTAAAAGGAAGTAAAACTCTGAAAGGAAAGGCAAATTCATCACTGGTGAGATGGCTGAATGCAGTCACATGCTGTTATAATATAACTTATCCTTAGGAATTCAGGCCTCCAGTAGGCCTGCCTACCAGATAAGCTACAACAAGATGAAAGTGAGTTGTATCAGATTCCTGTGCCCAGAGCACACAGTTCAGGCTCTGGTTCTCCTTCATTCAACCAGATGTTATACAAGAAACAGCACTCACTCTCTTTCAAAAAAAAGGAGTTAAACGAGAGGAGATACACAGGTAAAAGTTTTATGCATGCCACTCTTCTATTACTGCTGAACATTGCAAAAGTATACTTTAAAGCTACTTGTGTTGGCTCAGCTTCTTTAAAAGTTTAACCTGGATTGCTTTTATCGCAGAAAACAGAGCTCTCCTGCTTGATTTTGGTAAACGCAGTCTTCTACTGACATCAAAGATTAGAGCAACTGCAATGCACTAGTTTGCCTTTGTAGTTCCAAGTTGCTCAAACGACTTTTAATGTATTCTTGTAGGTGTAACCATGTGTCATAAATATACCCGCCAACAAGAGATAAACCCTAACTTGAAAATAACTGTTAATCGATTACTGCAGAAAAACTGACAAAACCAAAGTGATTAACGTTAAAGGGTGTTAATTTGTGGATTTCTGTAGGCTTTAAAAAGCAAAATTAAGACTATAGGGGATTATGGATGTGTAACATAAACTGCAGGCCATGTGCCTCACTTGTATAAATCAGCATCATTACACTGAGAGCCAGGAAATCTCTGCTGCAGCCCAGCTGAGAAAGTGGCCTATGACTCTGAACACATGGTGATCAACAGCAGTTTTTGTTTGGTTTCATTTATTTGGGGAAGGGGGAGGGAAATGAAACTAATGGGAATTTTCTAGACTGTTACTCAATCTATAAACGTTTTCCTTTTCTGCATGAATGATGCTGCTGCTACTGCGTGGTCCAAACTGTGTATGAACAATGTTTCATGCCTGCACTGAACTCTAGACCCCCAAGCCCTGGGGACCCTGGCAATGATGCTAAGAGATCATATGATCCAACAGCAAAACGATTCCAGGCAGGCAGCAGATAGTAGCCAGCACTGGCAATCAAGAGGGGCAGCACTGGCAGCTCTGTGCATTGTCCTAGCTTGTTAAATGGCCCCTCTTCCCATGCAAAAATGCAGGCAAACTCAACACGTCTCTTCAGAGTTTGGCAGAATTTTTGCAGTGAAACTTCTTACTAGCTCTGTATATTTAGCCCCAGAAGAGACAAGTTCACAAATCTGTCAAAAAAAAATGAGATTATGAAATTCAAAAAGAAATGTTTTGACATTTTTATTTGAAATGCTTTGCTTTGTTTTGTTAAATTTTGCTTACATATAACTTTAAAATAATTATCTCAACAAAATGAAGGCAGGGTTTTTTCAGGTAGAATAAAAAGTTTTGAATGTAAAATTAGCAGAAAAAAATGCTTTTCATCTGGTCAGTAGTCATAAACCTCTGCTTGTTTTCCTTTGCTGTACCTTTCCCTGCATGATTTTGAAATGCGTACAGGGCCATTTAATGAGGAACAAATTCAGATGAAAGGCCATTAGAATATTTGTTGAGATGTGTAAAAGAAGCCATCTGACTCCAAAGTGCTGGCAATCTCATGAGAATGTGGAAAGTTGGGTGAACCATACCCCTTCCTTTGGATTTGTGGTAGACTTGTAGAGAAAGGCAAAGGAGGAAACAAAGAAGTGAAGGTCAGAACCAAGATATACACATGTATGTGTGTGTGCATTTGTCTTCTTTTTCAGTTCTTCAGACTAGAATTGGGAGTTCTTCAGACTAGAATTAGGAATTCTCCAGACTGCTTTTGGATTATACTTGTAAAGCTTTAGTAGCTTTTTGCTTGTAGTTGGTAGAAGAGAAAGTAGAATTACCAGTGTGGACCATGTTAGCCATCAAGGTTAACACTGGGTTTGTATGCAATTTAACGTACTATAAATGTCAGCTAACTGAAGCTCTCCCACCCGTTGGTGCTGTGAAGTGATAAGGAATCCAGACAAGCTTAGATAGCCTGAACCAGCCTTTTGTTCAACAGCACTGTTAGTGAACCAAGCCTTGGCAGCCCTGGGACTGCAGAGCTCTTGCTGAGGCAGGGAGAGGCTGATGGCAGGCTGTGCTGGAAAGGGGTGGCTCAGGTGTCCACACTGGGCCTGATCCCACAGCTCAGGGGCTGCTCAGCCTCACAGGAGAGCTGGTGGCACCTGCCGTGGGCTGCAGGCAGCCAGAGGTTGCTGCTGTGGCTCCCTTATGTTACAGTGACAGGGCAGGGAGCTGCTGCAGGGTGGGAGAAATAGGGTCAGCCTTGCTGACTTGCTGCTGGCTTGCTGTCATGGTGTGGGGTGGTACCTGTGACCTACGGGGAACCTTCTGGAGAGAGTGGTGTATTCTGAAACTTGGTCAGCTTATTCTGCCTACTTATCACTGTATTGCTTTAATTTTAGCCCTGGTAAGGACTTAGAGTGGTTGCCAGTTAGATTAGTGAGATAAAGAAAGGTGGAGGGAACCATGAGAAGCCCACAGCTCAAGCATGCCAGTGCTGTCCATACTGCTGCATCCTGCTTTATGGGGATGGAGCACAACCTGGAGCAACACAAATCACCTCTGTATCAGAGCACTTGCACCCATTGTATAGGTCGTAACTTATCTGGGGAGGGAGAACAGTACTTTTTTTTTTTCAGCTGAAAGTACTACACAGTTATGCCAACTGGTATGCAGGCAGTGCCTAGCCCTTATCTAAGTAGTTGGTTTCTCAGAACAAATGAAGAATCCCAGCCTCACTCAGTCACTTTTCATTTTGGTATTATATGCCTAATTTTCAACTGCATTGGCTACAGGTATTTTCTTCCCAGCAGAGACCAAAGCTGTGATATGAGGGGGAAAAAGGTTCCTACTGTAACTTTTACCTGATCTCAAAGTGCATTCATTGCAAGTTAAAACTTTGTAGCCCAGGATCTATTTGGGCCTCAATGTACTGAATAACTGGCTATACTGGCATGCATATGACTTTTTTTCAGCATGATGAGGACTTAGTGTTGCAAAATGTTGATTTACTTTCTGTAAATTAATGTAAAAGACAAGGTAAGTGCAGTGTGGCTGAGTTAATTGTGCAGGAGTAACATGGGACCAGATGCACAGTGATTATTGATTGAACTGAAGCCAGAGACTCAGCCCCTTAACTTTTCAGATCTCTGACTTCCTGATGTTGCCTCTCCCTCTATCGCACTGCATTAGCTTAAAACATAGCTGGAGCATTCCACGGTTGCTTACAAAAAAGGATCTGTGTGGGAAGGTGAAGGAGGCTGGTGGGGGCGACAGGCAATTCATGGGGAGGGAAAAAAAGGAGATGGAAAAATCAAGAAATAGAAAGAACATAAGGGGGAACTGCATCTTTCCCTATAGTTGAGTGGGATACTCTTGGCATTTCTGCCACTATGAAGTGCTGTGTGAAGTTATATATTGCCTCACCTCTTATTCAAATCATTTAAGATGGCATTTCAGAGCAGGCAAGCATTTCATTATCCTGTCCCTAATTATGCAGTGCTCCATAACAAAACAGTGGTTAAATGAGTCCATTTAACTCCAATGCAATGTTATCCAAGAATCCTGAAATATTCTGGAATGTGGATGGAATCCTTTATTTTTCATAACAGGCATCTGCAAAAGCCTATACTTAAGAACCCCTTGGCCAATTTGCCTCAGACTTTGTTTTTTCAACAGGCGCTATAAAAACTGAAGGAACCAGAGTCTGAAGTTTCTAATTTTAGCCATTTTTTAGAAAATGACATTTGAAACTTAAAACAAAAGTGTTTTCCATCCTACTCTTGCAACACAAAATGGTTACGTAGACTTTAGCTCAAACTTCCTCTAAGATACCTTCCACGGAGATCACACACGGAAAATTTCAGAGCAGAATCCATTTCATAAAACTCACAATAACAAGAGATTAGAGTGGAATCTCAGGGCATTTAACTAAAGTGCATGCTCTTCTCCAGAGTTATGTCCCTCTGACACACACATGCACATTCACACACAGAGAACTATCACAACAATGCAAAAATCACCATTTGCCAACAAACAGGGCAAGACATTGCATTTATTTCATTTTCATATCAAGTGAGTGGAAACGGTGATCTGTCAGACCCTGAAAACAATAAATGTGTGATAAATAACGGCTGGCTAACAGGAATCTATTTTTTAAAACTATGTGTGTGTGTGCAAGTTTTCACAGAAGTGGTATACAGTTGCATCTGTGGTGTTTGGAAGTCATTGGTTTGCACAGACAACATACCCATAGACAGAGCCAGAAAGGTAGGTAGTTCCCAGAATGTGTGTTATGGGGGAATGGCTTCAGGGAGATCTGCTTTGATGCCCACGGCAGGAGTGGGAGTACAGCAAGGTCTGAGAATTCCCAGATTTCTCTGTATAATCTCCTGAGCAGCATACAGCAAGAGATCTGCAGTAGCATCTATTCCCTCTCTGTCCAGTTTTCCTCCTCACTAGAAGCCTGCGAGTCTTGACTGACGTCTGTAAAACTTTCCATGCTGGTATGGCATGTGCTGCAGAGATGCAAAAAATACAGTTAGTGTATCTGTCCAGTGTTGGAGCTAGGAGTTATGGTTAAAGCTGGATCCAAAGCCCCCCCTAGGGATCCACTTCCCTAGATCTGGCTCACATCAAATCATTTTTAAGTGCTAAGACTGTGCTGCCATACTGCAAGACTGCACTGCCTTTCTGGTGTTTTGATCCTCAGTTACTCGGGGGAGAAAGGAAGGCTTCAGGCTTTGCCACTGAGCATCTTGTACGAAAAAAAAAAATGTATTTGGTTGGGCATAGGGGTTGTCTGGGCAGCTTGCTATGCATATCTCCAATAAGACACTTCTAAAGAGGATAAAAATCCAAGCCAGATCACAAAGAGCCTGTGTACCAACACAGATTTGAACAGAACAGCGTTAAAAGAGACATTCCTGCAGGTGAGGCAGCACAACATGCGGGACCTGGTATTCTTTAAAGACAGAATTCAGCTGAGCACTTTTTCTTGCAGCAAAGGGCTGGGAGGCCAGCACTGCACCACACACCCATGGTGTGAAAGCACTGGCTGGCAGAGCGCAGGTCCTGGTCTTTCTTTGGGTGTCTCCCACCGTATGCTCTGCTTAGCAGCACAGTTTATGAGGCTCGGTGGCAGCACCTGAGCAGGAGGGACAGCCATGAGCCGAGCCCTGCTGCCCAGCACCCAGCAGCCGAGGTAGCCAGTACTCCCACAATGCCCACCAGGCCCCGGTGGCATTGGGCCGGCTGCGGGCCTGCACTTGTCGGCAAACTCTTTGAAGCCCGGCTGCTATTCCAGGCCCCGTTCACTCCCTTCTGGTAGGTGTTAATGCAAACTGGGCAAAAGAGCTCTGTTATTTTTTGGAGGCTGCTTTCCTGCCAGCTGAGTCCCAGGCTTCGGTAGCTTTGCTGGAGCCAAACAACTGGATATATGTCTCCAAAGATATCATAAAAGCCTGGGTAAAAATGGGTATTGCATGTGCATATGGAGCACCTTATGAAAGTAATTTCTTGTGAGTGTCAGAGGCCCGTCTGCCAAAAGAAACAGAGAACTTCTCTGGAAAAAAGGTACTGACAGTGACAGGTATTAGTGCCCTGATTACAATGGAAACATTTGTATATTAAATTACATTAATTGCACACCACTCCGACTCCTCCCCTCCCCCACCCTCTTTTGCCTTTTTTTTTTTTTTTTTTTTTTTAAGAGAAGGTGTAGGAGAGAAGTTTTTATTATTGCTGATCAGGGAGTATTACTTGCATCTCTCTCATGGCATATGTTCATACGCCTGTGGGCTCACACACACAGCATTCTCATTTCAAAGCTAGAACAGCTCTCTTAGCTCTTTTTCTTTTCCCTTCTTCAGGACTTCAAGGAGCAAGTAGGATGTAATCTCAGAATGAGGAGGCTTGGTTCTGTGCCAGACACTACTGACTTACCACATTGTCCCTGAGTAAGTCACTTCACCTCTTTTATCCTTCATCTTGCCACCTGTAAAAAAGGGAGTGTGATATTTTCCTTCCTTTGTTTAATTAACTAGCGGTGCTTTAAAAATTCATAGACTGAAAGCCTTCACGTCACTTTTTTTTTTTTTTTTTCTTTAATTAAAACCTAATTGACTTCAGGGCACTGTAGAAATCTCCAGAAACGTGCAGTTTGAGTCTTATCTTACATGATTACTGTAGCCTCATTTTTTAAAATAACTTCCATCATTTTAAATACTAGTCTGCCTGTTGCAGGGGATATAACAAGAAGGCAGCCCTGATCCGGCAAGGCATGTCAGTGGGTCAGTACTCAGACAGACTTCTGCTGAGTAGGTGGGGAATGCTGATTCTCCAAGCTCTATAAGAAAAACATTTCGCCTTAAGTATCAAAAAATGGACAACTTCCCAAAGTGGGGATTGAATTTGCACCATATCGTAAAAGAATCCAAGTTGCAGGGAACAGGTGGGGGAAAAACCTCTGGCATCTGCCTCAGTTTTCCACCTCTTTCCTGTCTTTTCCTTTGTCTATATTTCTATCATTGAGGGTTACAAATTAGAGATTGCAAGGAACACCTGGGCCACCTAAACTGTTTTTGTGTCACTGCAGTTTTCTCCTGCAGCGTGCTTCCTGTTTTATTGTTCGCACATAGGGCAGAAAGGAGCAGAGATGTGATCAAAATGAGGGCAGTAGCTTACCCAGAGCTCCCCATTCAGACTTTTCCTGAAAGCCCTTCTTTCAGGTAGAAGCTGGGATCTGATGCTGTGATTCCTGTTAATTTGAATATAAGCCATTTTTGTATGCAAAGGATTGCTGACACCAGCAAGTTTCACTGTAATGATTACTATGGAAACGTTTATCTATAAATATAAAATTCTTTAAAGCTTAGCCTTTTATCTTTATAGAAAAAGGCCTGTTTATGTCACTTCTAAGCTTCCAGCTTTAATGTAGACATGAGCTGTTCTTATGCCAAACAAGATAACCTCAGTGTTAGAGCTGTGTGAGCTTTGAAACATGGGAATTTGAGCTAAAACTATTATTTTTTAATATAATATTAATAGCTGCGTGGAAAGTATTTTAAAATGCCTTTCTAAGCCAAAGCTCTAGTTCACTTGCAGCCTTCTGTAGGTTTTATTATCATGTTGCTTGTATGGAAAACCTTCTTTCAGCCACCAGTCAGTCCTTAAACTCCATGTGTGTGTGTGTGCACGCACGTGTGAGTGTGTTTTTGAGTGTGTGCATGCTGATGAGTCTTGCAGAAGTACAGGAAAAGTGGAGAAGTCACTTATTCATTAACCTTTTTCCTTTGGAGTGTTTTCAGATGTTGTTTTTCAAAGTCTATGTAAAAATATGGTTTCTAACTAGGTCCCCAAAAGACTTATTTCATTCTCTCATTCTTTCTCTCATTCTTTTCTCTCATTCTTTCTCGTTCTTTCTCTCGTTCTTTCTCTTGTTCTTTCTCTCATTCTTTCTCATGTTCTTTCGTTCTTTCTCTTGTTCTCTCTTTCTCTCTCTTTCTCTCTCTCTCTCTTTCTTCCTTCCCCCCTCCCTCCCTCCCCCTCTCCCTCTGTTAATGACAAAAAAGAGATACAATTTTAAGTTTTTTTTGTTACTTAAAGCCTGCAATGAAAAGGATGCAGTTAGAAAAATTAGAAATAAGATTTTTCTTTACATTTCTAAGATTTTAAAAATATTTTCATTGATTTCATCATTTATACTTGAGAAATATATATATTTATATATATTTTTTAAATGTACAAACTAATAGATCAAACACCCACATTTGCAGGTACTCTAAACCCACTCCATTAAAGTTAGTCTCAAATAATGGACTTGTGGGGATTAAGTAAAATATGTTTAGGGTGTTTTATTGAAGACCCAAAATTTAGAACCCCAAATTTAGTGTTCAAAAACATTTGCAGCATCAGGTTCCCACTGACTTGGGGAACAGAATTTGTGGCAGGCACAGAGTAAAATCATAACTGATGATGATCAGAAGATTAATTTGTCATTCATTGCCAGGGAGCAATTGATAGCAGCAACCTTGTCTGCAAGGGTACAATTCATGTACACATATTAAACTTTATCTTTGTGTAGATTTTGATTATTAATACTGATGATTTTTTCCTTTTGGGTGGAATGAGAAAATGGACAATTAAGTGGTTCATTTGAAATTCAGCTTTACATATGTATGAACTACAGAGTTCAGTTCAAGTGTAGACGAGGCTTTAAGTGGACTTTTTTTTCTCTTCCAGCTTTGTAGGAGGAATAGGCATATCCTTGATATAATTTTGACACCGAGGAGAGTCATTTTTTTGGGTTAAAATCTCTTCCCTGGACTGTTCTAGGGACTGCAGTCCTAACTGTAGTGCTTCCAGCACCAGTGTTTGAGAGGGAACCTGTGTTACAGGACTGAAGAAGCTGCTGGCGGTGAGGCATGGCCTGATCTTGCTGTTTGATCCTTCCTTTGTTCATTTTTATTCCTCAGTTTTTCTTACCAGTGGACTATTATGTAAGTTCTTTGAGATCTTAAATGGAAGTGCAGCTGGAGTATAGACATACCATACTGGACTTAACTGGGATGTGTGTATATCTGCCTGTCCTCACTCTTCTCTTCCAAGTTAATTTTACAGTTTCTTTCTCTGAGCATAGCTGCAGTCATAGGAGTCAATTGGACACTGTTAGTAATTGGACAGATTGTCTGGAAGTAAAAGATCTAAGAGCCAACATTAAACTCTTAAACAGGACATGTAGAAAAAAACAATATACTGTGGCTCCCATAGGACTGAGGGAAATGCAAATAGTAAGATCTCATATTGGATTCAGAGAGATACTCCCAAGTTTAGAAGCGTATTTGAATCTTATCCCAGTAATTCAAACTTGTTAGATCTGTAAAATCAGTCTGTAAATCTCACAGGAAAGGCCGTGGGGTGTTTCAGCACTTTCATTTGTGCTCCTGGCAGGAACATGAGTATTAATACAAAAACATAAAAATGACCATGAAAGTAAATTTTAAAGCAGTAGCAGCTTTTTATTCTCTTTCAAATCCTACAGAAAGGATTAGAGTTGTGGGAAAAGATTTAGCTTACTTGCTATTCAGTCTAATTGGCTTGCCCAGCCCTGATATATTAAACCATACCTTGTTAATGTCTTTATCATGTCTTTATTTCTTGTCCCATTTCAAGGTTCAGATCATGATCATCAGTCTTCACCAGAAAACAGTTTCCTTTCCTAGGGCACTGCATTGTAAATGTAGCAGTGATTACACCAGGAGCCCTGAGGGGCTGTGGTTATCATGATAACTGGTACCTGGGAGGGGAGGGGACTGGGTGAACTTCCCTGAAGTAAAGACAGGAATATCACTGGCAGGGGCTCACATCTGTGGTGTTCTGCTCAGCCTCAATCTGTAGGACTTTTGCCTATTCTCCCTCGCACAAGCTGTTCTCACTGTGGTGCTCCAGATGCCCCATAACCAGGACAAAGATGATGAAGTCTTTGGGATGTGAAGTGCTTTTCTACTGGATGTTTCTGTGGCATGTCATACAAGGATGAGGGGGCAGAGCTCCACTGGGCAGCTGGGCAATATGTGGGTGTGTTGCAGTGAAATCAGTGTGTTTTTTTTCCTTTAGCAAACTGGAAATAGACTATTTCCATCTGTGCCCAGAGACAGGACAAAAGGCAGCGAGCATGAAGTGAAACATGGGAAATGCCACTTAAACATAATAAACCCTTTCTTACTGTGCGGGCAGCTGAGCACAGCAACAGGCTGCCTAGAGAGGCTGTGGACTCTCCCTCTGAAGAGATTTTCAGAAGCCGCCTGGATGTGGTTGTGGGCAACCTGCTCTGGGTGGCCCTGCTTGAGCAAGAGTTGGACCAGGTGGACTCTGAGGTCCCTGCCAACCTCATCCCCCTTTGAGTCTGTAACTCAGGTGCAGCTAATTCTTGAATGTATGGCTGAGCCACTGCATGGAAGGGACTGTTGTGTTGGAATTGCACACAGCAACCTCCATAGCTTTACATCTCATAAACCCTGCCAGACCTGATCTGAGACTACCAGCATTCACCATGACCCACAGAAATACCCCTAGGTTGGTTGGCCTAAGGACTGGCTAGCGTTTTGAGACTAAATAAATGACAGTAACACCAACTACTTGCAGATACACTGGTGCAAGTGGTTCATCTCATCCCTCCTCCAGAAGATGAAGGGAAGCCTGTGTGACAGTGAGGAAAAGTCCAACAGATTTTGCCTTCACTGGCAGATATAAGTTATATTCCAAGGCAGTAATATTGCAAGAGACAATATTGCAAGACAGGTCTGCCCTGTTTGGTCACATTGGATTGTTCTGGCTTTGCATTCTGAGGAGGTACAAGTGTTTTGTGCACCCTGAAGATGTTCACCCCTGTCTTTTAAGTGCAATTGTAAATGTTATGCGACAAAAGGCATACATACATTAAATGTATATCTATATATATCTGAATATTAAGCCTAAGATTTTGGTGGAGAAATGACCTGTGGCTCAGTCATTCAGTTCAGTCAGCACCATTTTTGCTGTGATGTGATAGCAAGTGTCATCCCTTCTGATGTGTATGAGTGTGGAGGATTATAGCCTTCTTAATCAGCCACAGAAGTACATGAAGGAACTAACAACTGCTATCTAACTAACAGAGGTATCTGAGGAACTAACCCATCAGGGCAGGCAGGTTTAATAGCAAAGAGCTAGAAAGTGCTCTTTCCAAACAAAACACATTTCTGTGTTTCTTTCAGTTCTGTTTCCATACCATTTGCAATGAAAGTAACTCTTTCCATTCACAAATGGATAAACACAAGTATGCGTTCAGTCTTCCAACTCTAGGAAAAAGATTGCAACAGGCCGACACAGAGGGGGCCCAATGTACCTGGAATAATATGAAACACCTTTTTTTTGTGTGTATTAGTTTACATACCGTGTTCAGGAAACAGGCTACAGAAACTTCCTTAAAACTCCAGGAACAATAGCTATTGTTGGTTGTCGATATAGCATGAGCTCATATCCAGGATACCGAGAAAGGAACTCCTGACTACAACTAATGTACTTCTTAACTCCTGGTGTAAAAGAATGTATTTATTGTTTTTGCAAAGTGAGATGGGGAAATACGGTTTTAAAAAGAGGTGGCTTGCATGGCAGGACAAAAACTCTGATTTTTTTTTCTTTTATTTTTTTCCTCTTAAAAATGGAATTAAGGAATTTCTTATGGAAGAAAAAGGTTTCATAGTTGGGTTCCCAACAGTCTGGGTCAAAATCTATTTTGGATTTGACTGCATTATGGGAAAATGGTAAGATTAGTGTGGCAGGTCTTATAAAGTTACTCTTTCTAACTGCTTTTTTTTCTTGCCTACATCTGCGATAGGGGGTGGGATACAATTGCAGATGTTCACAGAGACCAGAGCTCTTGGTCAAAATTATACAGAAATGTGTTTCTCTGGATTTTTAAAAAGTTGATTAGGGTAGAGAAGCTTCTTTAATGCTACAGCCTGTCAGTCCTTTAGGAGCACAGCCTTAAACTGTTTGAAAAAGAAATTTGCAGAACCCTGGCTGTTCTGTCTCAAACTGACACACTAGATTTAGTGGATACTCATGACTAAATTGTGCACTACAAAAGGAAAGGCCTTGAAGGGAGCCTAATCTTTAAATGGTATGTGCCAGTTAAAACACAGGAGTGGGAGTTAGGGGGCTCAGCAGCATTTCTGATACTGTGGCACCAGTCATGTCACTTAGTAGAGGAAAAAGGAAATGGCTCCTATCTGTCCTCTGGATCCTCCACCTCTTAGGAGCACTACCTCTTTTCATCCCTTTAATGCTTCCATAGAGGCATCTGGAGAATTTTGACAAAGCAAAACTTTGTCAAAATATATCACTGTATTGATATGTGTTAGTCTCTGCAAAGCTTTGTTCATATGGCTTTTGAGTTCTGAGGGAGTGTTTTCTTGGCTTGCTGGAGGTCTGGACTGTGTAAGACCGCAGCTGAATCCGTGCTCCCTCCAAGATGAGCTCTGCTTGGTCACTTGGAGCAGGCGCTCCTACCTGTGCACTCCCAGTCCTGCCAGAAGTACCCAGCTGATGAACGTGAAGCAGGCTCCCCTGGGGAATGGAGTCATCTTTCCTCGGTCCTGAGAAAAAAGCAATGGGCACTCAAAAGTATTACTCCTTAAAAAAAAAGTCTCCTGCACCAAAGTCTAATTTTTAACTACTCAAATGACTATTTCAGATGTTCTGCATGTTTACGTTGTCATACAGACATTCTGTAGGGCAAGTGTTAAGCCTTGTATTGACACTTCTCAAATGAAATGGTAAATTTTTAAGGATAAGCTCAATCAATATTAAAAAAAAAAAAAAAAAAAAAAACAAACAAACAAAAAATAGATTCTAAGCTCTGATGTCTAGCAGTGGGGGGTTTTAGGCTATATATGTTTTGAGGCACCAGTTTCCTGTAGAACTATATATTACTGGGTATTGCACTATATGGATGTTGCAGAAATAAAAATACAGCTTTAAACTACTTTAAAATACTACAGGAGAAAAATAGAGAGTACCTTTTGATGTGCTATTTTTTTTTCTTATTTCTTTTAGTTGCTTGTCCATTGAACAATTCTCAAAATATCAAAGTATTTTGCTAACTTTTTCAGTGAATAAATCTTGGTTAGAGACAACTCAGAGTATTTTTTAATATGTGCACTTTACATTTGTTACAAAGAGAACATGGCATTCTTTGGTTCCATGGTTGCAAGACTTTAAAAATAAACTAGTGCAACATTGCAAATGAGATAAGATGCATACTTTGACATTTACTTTTGTTTCTCCAAATTTTAATGAGAAATTTAAATAACTTACTATGAAAAATGCCTAGGAAGTGGTAAAGCTGTGAAGTGTGTGGCTTCAAAGCAAAAAGGGTCTTGTTCAAGTTGCTCTGTACAAACAGGACAATATTTGTTCAGCCTGGAGTTGCTGATACACTTGGGTCTAACTCTTGATTTCCCAGGTGAAAAGCAAGGAGTTTTGGATCAGTCTTGTTCTGTGTTCTTGGGCTTTCTCATTTTAAGGACGTGTAGGAAAAGAATGCAAAGCAAACCCACGTTACTGGAGGGCAAAGTTAAGTAAAACTGCCTCATAGCTCTTAGGTCCCAAGGCTGTGATGCTGAAGTGACACGGGGTTGATGCTCACACCCATTCAAAGCCCTCCACACTACTTAGCAGAGAAACAACATCCTCTCCAAACCTGCCCAAGTGTGCCAGCAGATATGTGCAAAACTCATGATCTATCAGAAATGTGGCCACATGCTAATATCAGGAAGACAGACATTTTTTAAATGAGCTTGAGTTTAAAGTGAGTGCTACTGTATTTAAACAATAAGGATGGTTGTCTTCTATTGGCTAACCATGGGATTTTCTTATAGAAAATAAGGATGCATTTGTCTTGCTGTGGTTAAAAATCATACCACTTAGTGCTGAAATGAAGAAGACTTTGTATCTAGTCTTAAAATGTTCTTCAGCATTACTGTTGATTCCTTATACCAATGTTTGTAATTCACGTACAATGCTGAGAAAAGTTGTCTAGTTTGAAAAAAAATCTCACTTAACAGATAGAATTAAATAATCTTTAAAGTATGCAGAGACTTCGCTTATATTTGAGAATACTTTTCCAAATGTTCATATTCCAAGGCAGCCAACTGGACAGCTCAGCTAGTATAAATCTGAGCAGGGAGAAGTAGGTTTAGAACTACTTTTGTAGGACTATTTTTGTTACCTTGGAAAACTACAGGGATGTTAGTTTAGCAAGTTTCAGCTTTGACTAGGTCATATACTCTATACTTTCCATTGCATAATCCAGCTACAAAAGCTGCTATAAAGACTGCCTTTTAAATGTTCAGTTGCAACCTTGCCAAATTAGAATAACAAAACATTCCTTCCTAATGGGATAAGCCTTGCTGTCATACCTTCTGATGTGTCTGTATCTCCTCTGATTATTTTACAGCAAAGAAAACAGAAATTGTTGTACCAAAAGTACTGAAAATACTTAATCCTACCATGTCAGCTCTGCCGTTGATTTTGCTGCCAGTTCTATATCAATGTTTATAGACATTCTTCTTCTCCCCCCAATCCTGTTTAGATTCCCACTGAAGAAGTGCAGGGAGTATAGCTGTGCAAGTAAGCAAATTCTGGCTGCTGTGGGATGATACGGAGACAAGTTACTTAGAGTTTTTATTTTATTTTTAAACAAATGGATTAAGCACTTCTGTTAGTGCAAATAGCACCACAGTAACTGGGCCTAGATGAGAAGGGCTCCAGCCACTATACTTCTCCACAGAGGAGGCTAAAAATCTGGGGCTGGGCTTCCCTCTCTTCAGTATTAGGACAACGGTGCTGTGAAGTGCATGATAAGAGGCTTTTTGATTTTGAGTTATCCGAAAGTAATATTTTGTTACAAACATAACACTAGCAATATATGTCACTTACCCATTTTATATATGTAACTCTCAAGATAATTTTTATCCTCATGATCCAGCAACTCTCACACTAGAAAAAAAACATATTTTCCTTACCTTTCCTCTCACGGTTCTTTAGATCTATCATTTATCTATTTTTGTAAGCATAAGTGATGAGATTGAAAATTATTTCACACTGATTCTGTAGTAGAAGTAGCAATCTAGATTCTGGCATCATTTTGTAAAGTTCAAAGAAAAAAATAATAAAGGAATATGCAAAAGCTAAGTGATGATTTGTCTTCCAGGTTGTAGTCCAAACATAGGATTTAAGGAGTTCTCCTGAAAGAAACTGTAACAGTCACGAAAGGTGTCATGAGATTAAAATATAGTCTTACAGGTTATTCAGAGTTCCCAGTTCTGCTCTGCCATGCTGTCTATACTACTGCTTCAGAAGAATGGACACATTCTGTGTTGTTGTATTGAGCAGGGGCCGTATCCCTCAGCTGTCATGTGAAGATGACAAGATCAGTCCCTCTGACTCTAGTTAAAATAGCTAACTTTGCAAGTATGGACTGAGAATGTGTGTTAGAAGTTTTTTATTTTTTATTTTTTTCAGAGGTTATTCTGAAGCCTTCTAAGTATCCCAGAGTAATTAAAACATCTCACTCTACCTACAAGGTGACAGACTCTTTTTAGTTCACTTTCCCTTTTTGTCACCTGGTAGCTTCATTTTTGTGACTGCGGTAAATTATTTAAATGGACTTTGGATATCTACTTGCATGAGCAATCTTTAATCCAAGCATGATTCAGCATCTCAGAATTTCCAAAGGCAGATTTATTTGTGTTGCACTGCAGAATTTCAGGTTGTTTTTGTTTTATCTTTCTTTGCTTTTTCAAAAAACACAACAGTCATGGTCAGGAAGAATTCCTCTGGCCAACCTGGTGTACTCCAGCACGATCCAGTTGCTATGGTTATGTGGTTATGGGTGTCAATCTATGTAAAGATGAAAAATGTATAGTAAGAATATAAGCATTAATAGGAGATATCTGTTATGTGGTTTACGAGAGCATCACCACTACGATGGCATAATCATGATGGACTTGTAAGACACCACAGAAAGTATTCATGTAGCAGGTAATGAGACAACATACAATCCAAAACTTCTTTGCCACAGTCAACATAAATAGAATGGAAAACTGATACTAGAGAGGAAGCTCTTTCAATGTGTTCTGCTTCTTTTTAGCATCTTACATTCAGAATTGTCACAGAAAGCAGTTCAATAGCTTTCAGTATCAAAGCATTGTAATTCCTTAGCAAACCTGTTGGTACTGTGGACAATCCAGCAAGAGGAGGTAGATCCACATGGCTCCTTAAAGGGCACTAAGACCAGATCCCTTTGCAGGAAAAAAAAAAAAAAAAAAAAAAAAAAAGTGTGATATTGCTAGGACTGACTGACCTTGTATTCTATTCTCCTTATTCTCCTGTACTCTTAAGTTTTAGCTTTATAGTTGCAAGCAAATTTGAAAAAAAAAAATATTCCTGATTTCCTGATTTATAGGGAAGAGGCTTTATATTGCTGTGCCATGTGGATCTTTTTTTTTTTTTTTCCCCTTATGCTAAGTATTTGGAAGCTCTCCAGTATTTCCAATATTTGCACTTCTGCATCCCTCTCTACTGCTGTTATTTTATCCTGATGCATTTTAATCCATCATATTGTATGTAACTCCTTTTCTCAAAGAGTAACCAACAGCATTTTACGAGTAAGGTAGGTACACTTTGGACATGAGACCAAAAAATCTTTGATGTTAAGAATGAGTTTTTAATTATGGGAACAGTGTGCCGCATGTTCAAAAGGAAAACCAAGTATTCCTTTTCCCAGCTTTGCTTCCACCTGTAGTTCTGCATCCATATGCCATAACAGACATGACCATGGTGTATCAGGAGGTACCTCATTAAAATACTCCTCCAGAATGAGAGAGATCCAAAAACAAGTGCCTGGATTTAATCAGACAGAGGAGGGACAAAAATCCAAGGCTCTTCAAATATCAGTTGACCTCTCATATTCAGACGTTACTGTCTGTTTTGTATGGCTGCATTTATTCCTGCTTTTCAGATGGAAGTTGAGATCGGGAACAAGTTGAAAACTTTTAAGTCTGTCTCTGTGAAGAGGCAAATGATGTATTCTATGCATCTTTACTGTAAGATTTAGTCAGGAATCTGCTAAGTGTGCTTGGTGAGCTGGTATTCTTCAGCCTGCAAGTAAATTTCATATGGTAGACACCCCTTACAGACAAGGGACTAGACAAGATCAGGATGGGCAATAAGGCATTAGTGAAGTGAGGGGCAGCTCACTGACTTCCGATGGTACTTTCTGTAATACTGAAATGGAGGAAGGCAACTGCTATTCATAGCTGTAAGTTATCAGCTAGCTATATTCTTGGGCACCAAGGAACAAGTTCTGGCCAGCACTTTTTTCATTATTGTTCATCAGGACCCTTCTTTTCTCAAATGCAACTTCACCAAAAGGAAGCCCAGACACTGGGCAAAGAAATAAAGCACTAACTGAGTGACAGAAACTAACCCAAAATATTCCCTTTGCAGAGCATTTCACTAAAACCATGTCACAGCAGTGCTCCTGTGTCTGGCCAATACTCATGTCCATGTGAGTATCTGCGTGTGCTGGGTGTAGGACTTTGCCAGCTGTTACAGTGGCTGAGAGTTTATAAAGACTTACAAGCAATACCTGACTTCTTTGTATCCAGCTGCTGTTTTTATCCCTTAAGCTAAAAGTGGTGCAGTTGGGGCTGTTCTTTCTAGGGTGAACAGCTGTGTGGAGGAGGGAGGAGAAACTCCCGACTCACAGTGAGCAGAGGGAAGGAAGGTGAGTGTGGGGAGAAGGAGCTTGGGGCATAGGCTTAGGTCAAAGATACTGCTGTAGAGAGCAGGGTGTAAAACCCACAGCTGTGTTTCTGGTGATGAGAATGAGTAGTTCCTATGTACCAAAGAGTACCATAGCACCTGTGCAGTTTGCTGCAAATCAGAGCCTTTAATTTGCTTGAATCCAGGCTTGAAAGCAATGACCTACTTGCAAAAATACAGCTAGCAGGGGAAGGCTTGGGTATAAACCTTTAATTTCTGTTCTGCTTTAGCTAGCCTCTTTTAAGTTTTCTCCATTTAGTGCCGGCTAATTAGTTTATAACCTAATTAAATTTTGCTTTCTCTCTCCCTCTCTCTCTCTCTTTTTTTTTTTTTTTTTTTTTTTTTTTTAGTTTGGTCATCTCTAGGAAGCTCATTATAAGGAAAACTGGGAAGATGTAGTTCAATGCTCTGACTGAGGAGGAATCCCATCAGGCTTTCCTCAGCCTGGTACAGGAGAGACCCAACCTGCATGGCTTGCTGCCAGTTAGTATTCGGGCAATGACACCACCCTCTCCCTAACTCAATTAAGATATAAGAAAGTGAGGAGCTGGTGGAGGCCAGCAGCTGTCAGCCTGCTAAGCTGAGGCAAGCCATGTTCCTGTTCCTACCCTAAGCACAAGCAATGACCTGGCATCAATCTGTGTAACTCACATTGGCTGTTCTCATGGATGGAATGCTTCTGGGGTAAAGATGAAGAATCAGTGTCTCACCTCTTTTTGTTATGTGTTTATATATGTTGTATATAATGTAATTTTAAAAAATCGCTATAATCTTCAGATGGGTTGCTAATTATGAAAGAATAACCAAACCATCTGCAATACAACTGGGCATAGGAGGGCCTGGCTGACATCTTAGAAAATGAAAAGGGGATTTTAGAGAAACTTTTCCTATTAATTCATGCTGCCTGTTGGTCCTGGGATTCCTGTGGATATTACTGGGAATCAGTCATCTAATTGCAAAGGGTCTTCAGTGACCCATTTGATTCTCTTACACAATAATGTTTAGGTTCACAAGTTTCAAGAGCGTTATTTTTTTGTTCTGTTTTCCTGAAAACTTCTAGCTGTCCATCCACGTGTTTGAAGGGGCTATTTTATATTAAGCAAAGATATTCATGCAGGTATTATTGTTGGGCTTGCTGTTACCTATTTATTCCTAAAGCAAACTCAAGGTTAGAACTGACTAATCACTAGTGATAGTTCCTTACAGTAACTAGTATCCATGCAAAGATCTCATTGCCTTCTGCTTTTGAAAAGTCCTTGGCCTTCAGATTTTATTGTGAAGTCCTTACCAGGTCATCAAATTAATAGGTTGACCTATATTTATTTTATTTCTCTTGCTTCAGGTTAGTTTTGTGGAATTCAACAGAGAAATAAAACACAAAATAATGGTGCATCAGATAGAATAAACTATTGCAACATAAGTTGAAAAGCCAAAACTGAAGGACAAAGGTGGCAGGAAAGGAGGCACAGTACATAATTTCTGATGGCAAAAATCACAACATCTCACAGTTAGTGTGTTCAAATGTGTTTCTAGCAACTAATAGTTATATCTTTTGGACTGGGAGGATTAGCAGTAACAGGTGGTAGGACTTTAAAGTGAAAACATTAAAATAGTCTACTTACCAAAGAGTGTGGCTCTTATGATCTCTTAATTGCTTTGTACTATGTATCAATATAGCAGTTTGTATTTGCAGCTTCTAGAAATTTAATATAGCAACTGCTACCATCTTATTAAGAGATTTAAAAGATTGTGGGTTTCGTTTCCTTTTTTTAAAAAAAGTGCTAATACCTTACAGAGAGGTATTGGGGACTGCCTTTGCTTAGTCCCCAAACAGGGCTAGCTAGGTAAATGGACTAGCTTGTGTTGGAGCTCATTTGGGCACCACAGGATTTAGAGCTGTAGCCACTCAGAGAGCATTAGCATTTTGAAAGGTTTAACTGACAAAAGCACACTTGTGGTTTGAGGAATACAGATGCTGAGAAAATGTTTAAATTCATGTAATGATTTGGATCTTCAGGACCACTTGATTCACCCTTGCAACCTTGTCTCCAGACAGTGCCACAGGCTTAACTCACCTGCCAAGAACTGTGAGCATTCCTTGGAGTCTCTGTAAAATGCATGTGTGCAACTTTGATAGCTTTTACAAGGCATAAAATCACTGTTCAGAGTAACTCCCTTCAGCTACTTTTAAGTCAAGTGAAGTAAACGTAAATATTTCTCAGCAGGTTGGCATTCCAAATGCCACTTCTCTTTATGTCTTTGGAGTCCCTTTATATTTTTGTATGCATATATTTCATGCAGGTTCAAGCTGAGACATTTAGGGGTCAAGGGAAAGTGAGTCTGGAAAAATCACAGAACACATAACTAATGTGACAAGCAGCGGGGAAACTGTTTATCAGGCTTCTGGGTGTTGTGTCTCTGGAGCAGAGGTCTTGCTTCATTGCTCAGGAGCAAGGCTTGACTAATGGAGGCATGCCACCAGGTCGTGGAGAGGGTTCCCACCATGCTGTGTTGCTCCAGATTTTCAAAAAGAAGCCCAGTGCTGTGAATTCTTGCCCTGACCATAGTAGATGCAGCCTTGCTTGAAGAGGTGTGTAGGTTTTGCCACGTTGCATGGGACTCTGTGCTATGACATGTCAAGCGCTTCAGTATGGCTATTTATGTCTGCTTTGGCAATAAGCTTGGGCTTAAACTTGCTCTGTCTTCTAGGTGTTTCTATTCTATGTGAATATTTACACCTTTTGTTATTGCTACTTCTTTCTCATGTTAACAGGTTCCACACTTATGACAAATATTGTTTGGTCATGTTTTTTCCTCTTTCATGGAACAGATTTTCATAGTGGCTACTCCCGTTACTCCCAGTTCTCTGTGTCTGCTGGTGTGCTGGGGAGTGCTGCTCTGACCCAGGTCCACTCTGTTCCCACAAGTGAGCAAGGCTCAGTCCTTCTCTGGTCTAATGGTGTTGATTCACAGCCCTGAAAGAATATGACTAGCTCAAAACTTGATTCTTACTTTTTCAATACAATCTGACTTCCTGTACAGCAGATACGATACCATGCTGCAAGTCCATTATCTAGACTGTGTTTTGTTTTCCCAGTTTCAACCCCAGAGCTGAATTCTTTTTCCAAGGGGCAAGATCAAAAAGTTGAGTGTGGGCTCTCCAGACTCTGAGCAGGCTCTTTTTGCAGTGCCTGTGAATATAATACAGGTAAGATAACTCTCTGGATAACTTCAGACATGTTAGGTTCCTTGTGTGTCCCCAGCAAACACCATCTCATTTAGAATCAGCATGATCAAGGTTGTGAAATATCAATTTGTTGTTCTTTGTTCAGAAGGTGTACTGGCTTTACCTCTTCCCCCCCCCCCCTCTTAAAAGCAATCTTTGTTATCTCATTATGCATGCTCTATTCTTGTTCACATTTCAGATTCTGCTTACTTCCTTACAGTTCCTTAGGTTTTGTGTTCATTTTTTCTAAAGTCGTGTTAGCACCTTGTTTTAACTGATTAACACAGAAAAGGGCCGGATGAATAATTCATTATGTATGATTTAATCAAAGAATTTACGTTTCCTTTTGTTTCATAAAATGTCTGCAAATATATCAAAGCTTTCTCTCAGTTATTTGGTTTTGCAAAATTATTTTGCTAAATAATTGCAATAAATATTTCTTTGTGTTGGAAGTGTAGCATTCTTTGTGCAAGAATTTGACATGGGTACCTAACACCATTACAAAGTTAGTAGAGACAAAGTGGAAAGTTGTTATGGGTTTCTTTTTTTGAGCTCTGCTCCCATAACTTCTGCCTGCACCTTGCTTGAAGAATCTGAGGAAGATAGGTCTGTTTTGGAAGGAGGTAGAGAGCCAGGTTGTTTCTTCTCTTATTCTGTATCTGAAGATTTATTTAGAAGGATGACCCTGTATTAGTTACACTTTAAATGCTCATTTCTAGTCCCTTTAGCTTTAAAGAAAATATTGTACACTTATCTTCTGTTTTTACCTTTCTAAATTCTGATGCACATTTGTCTGAGAGACAGGTTATTAGGCATGCACTTTGTAATGTGTATGGAGGAGAACAGATAGCTTCTACTCAAGAAGTAGTTACACTATCTATTTTGTCCTGTCTTGGATCTCTGGTGTTTTGTATAATGTAGTTAGAGAAGGAAATAGCAATTGTTATTTACAAAGTTTCAGTCACTCTTTGAAATCCACAGACAAGTACTGCAGCTGATGGGAGTAGATGTAAAATAGCAAAAGCATAGCTGGTGGAGGAAAGATTTACTAACTGTGCAGGAAAGGTCTGGAATCTGGGGACAGTGGACTGGCTCTGAGCATTTAATTTGTTGTAAATGGCTTAACTGATAAGAAAATATTGGTATCTGGCAGTGTCTGTTATCTAGAGTCAAAAGCACCTTTACCAACAATTACCCCTTCAGATTTAGCATCATACAGATACTTGTGTGTATCTGTGTGTGTGTAAGTAAATTAATTTATCTTTTTGTATTATATGTGTGTTTATTTTTTATTTTAATAACCATTCTTACAGAGACTGAGGAAAGATCTGCCCTCTTAAAATAATGGCAGATAGCAAATCAGATGGTAGTGGGGGAAGGAACAACCTTGAGGTTACTGTTTATGAAGGCTTTCATTCCATCATGTACCTTGGACATAGCTCAGGCGAGGGAGAATCTGCTATGCCAAATCTAAACTTGGCCCTGGAAGAGGCAGATAAGGACCTGTGCCTAGTGCGAGCCATGGGAAGAATCATATTTGGAGACAGGCACAGCTGATTGAATCAAAGATAGTGATAACCTGTGGATCAGACTATGCATCTTTTTGACAAGCATCAGCTGTTCGTTCCCAGCCTCTGGGTGACTCTTTTATACCAGATGCAGTATTTCAAAAAACAATTGCTAGTGATGTGAATTAGGGAGAAAAAAATCTAAATTGGATGCAACCCAAGTTCCAACTATGCATGGGTGTCCCATGGGTCAGATGAGAGAGACTGTTTCCCAGGAATCACAGGCCAGATGACATTTGCAGAAAATGTGGAGGCAAAGGGTATTAGAAATGGAATTGTCTGAATAGGGGGAGGCTACATAAGAGGAATTAAAATTTTCTAATGCAGTAAGGTCACCATTAGCAACAATTAGAATCCCCAGCGTGGGGAGCTACCCCTAAATCAGTGCTATTGTGTGTCTGGAGACATCAACCATGGACAAAGGATCTGGAATAAGTGATCCTTGGGAAACGGCAAGCGTGGAGGACAAATACGCTTTTGACTACAGGAGTTAAATAAGTGGCTACTGCTCGTCAACTACTGCATACAGCGGAAGTCCAGCTGTTTATCCGATCACGGCTGCTGCTTAGCTACACCCTGTTTCAAGCTGGAAGAAGCAAAAGTAAAAGCAAATGATAATGCTTACTGTGAGGTGCAGTTAGTGGAAAACTTTTATGTCTAGAAAATAATTTCAAAGATTCACACAGAAGAAGGAGGAGGTCAAGAGCTTTGGGCAGGACACAACAGAAACTTCTACCAATGGCAGCTAACAGAAATACATAATCAGTTGTTCTTACATTTTTTTCCAATAATAAGGTGTTTGTAAAACTGCTCAAGTGAGGGAGCGTTCAGAAGGACAATCTCACAGCATGTACTATGGAGTGCTTGGTTATCTACCCTCACTTTGGGGTGGATTTTGCAGCCCAAGATGTGTTTTGTGCTTCTGCATCTATACTGCCAAGCAACATCTATTTAGCAAATTCAGAGAAAGCCTGAGTATATTTCTGTGCTCCCCAGAACATATCCAGTCTCTGTGAAGTGTAGCAAGATTTGTTCTTTCTCCCACACTCTCTCTCCTGCACAGATTGATGTTCATCTACCTCTGACTTTCCCTCTAAGATGACGTCTGAGAAGTCTCAGTGCCGCACAAGTTAGTGCATGAGCAAAAGCAAGACCCTCATAGAGCCATATACAAAGATGTGTGATTGTGCTGAGCATTGGGTCTGAGACCCAACCCAAGGGCTCATTTCTAGAAAGTTGAGGGGAAAAACAAAGGCATGAAAGGAAGCTGACCAATTATGGACTACTAGAGAAAATGTGGGAAATGTGGCCATGCAAAAAGAAGAGAAAGTGTAGCTGTGATCTGGAGAAGATTACTTGGAATATTTATTCCTTTCCTGTGGAACACTGTAACTAGTCATGCAGACACAAGACCTCCTCACATCGCAATGTGTTGAGAAGTGAGGTTAGCTAACTTACCTGAGAAGGGATACCAGAGGTCTTCAGGTGAGGAACTAAACATGCTCAGCAGGTTCTTCCAGCTCATAGTGGACAGCTACGAGCTCTCTGCTGTAGAGAAGACATTGCTGAACTTTTGGTTGTTGCCATTTCACCTTGGAAATTTGTGTTGTTTTCTTGTTCCAGAGAAGGAAAGGGTGGGAAAGAAGAACACTTTTATAAGAAGTGGTAAAACAATTAAAAACAACTGGTAATTTTCTTTGGGGGGGGGGAAATATTTTTTTTAATGCTTAGATATACCCCAATGTGTGCGTCATTTTTAATGAGGAAAACCAGGCCTGAGGATTCCAGCACAACATACACAGCAACCCAGCAAACATGCTGGGAGTGGGATTTCACTATTGGTGTTATGCTGTTTATTATAAACCCTTATGGAGAGCTTCACCGTGAATTGAGCTCAACCACAAGCTCTATTAGCCCCAGCTTACAGCATAGCTCCTCCAGTATCATCATAGGCATAAGTCTTCTGTGGCTAGACCCACTCAAAATCACAAATCCTTTGCCTCAATGTTTAATTTGGAAGGACAATAAACAAGATGCAAAATAACAGCTTTACAATGATACCGGAGGATTAATAGACTACTTTCTTTCACTCATAATATTATGTAGAAAATCTACCATATCTTTTTAAAGATATTAAAAGGAGAAGAGGAAATACTGGTTTAAATATAACTCAGCCAACTGATGGGAATTATTGCTGTGGGATACCTATGAGCCCTGTATGTTGATAGATTTTGAAAAAGAGAAGTGGGTGTATTTAAAGGTATGGGAAGATTAAAAGATTTAAAAAAGGACCACAGAGAGTTACATTCAGCATTGTGAAGATGAAATCTAAGCACAAATTGATAGAAACAAGCAGATGTTTCTCTTTTGGATAAATCTTTTTGTAATTGTCCACAAGGGTTTCCTTGCCCTTTCCTTTGAAGCTTTCAAGTATGACTGCTGTCAGAGACATCAGAAGTGCTACCACTGCAGGCTTACCAGGCTGTTACAAAGCTAAAACCCAGCAGAATGACTTAATACTGGAAAAGAGCAGTTTATGATGCAAGTACTAGAAAACAAAAGTTCACAGCCATGAAGGGTGAATTGTAGTAGATGTTTAAAGAGTAAATAAAGTAAGCTATTTTTATCCAAAGGGTCTACTTAAGGCTTCCTTTAGAAAGTTTACATCTTCTCCATCAGAGCTTATCCTCAGTTTGCACATCAGTCTGCCAGCTACACAGGACTAAAATTGAGTGAGTCAACTGAATCCACTTTAGCCTGGGAGGCAAGGGCTTGCTGTTTGGAGGAATAGTTTTCAGACTTTGGCACCCAGAATGCCAGTGAGAAGGGATTAGTAAGGATGCTGTGCTGAAAGAGAAGGGATTAGTAAGGTCCAGATGAAGGCAAATCCTAGAGTATCAAGTGTTTCATGGCAGAACTGTGACAAGGCAAATGAATAAAGTCACAAACTTTCATGACATGAGTTGTAACGTGTGTACATATATGTATGGGTATACATACATCGATGTATGAGTGAACTGGAATGTAGATAAGTTCTGAAGATACAGGTCATATATCTCTATGAAGTACCAAGTTCAAAGCCAAATAATGCAAATAATGCAGATTCTTTTGTTTCATTTTGTTTTCTTAGCATAGGAATAGCTGGTTTGAAACCCACAAGCAGTTTTATGTCCATAAGAGTACTAAGCAAGAAGTTTTGATATGAAATCGTTATCTTCCTTCTTCTAAATCCAAATACTAATTGCAACCTTGCTGTGAGCCTACAATATTAAGGCTATCATAGCCATGGCAACCGAAGGCAACATTAAATGGAATACATATCCACTGCACAAGATTGTTTTTTGTTGTTGTTTGGGCAGTAGGCAAGCATTCTTTTCAGCAGCCATGGTAAATAGGTCAAAAGAACTTCCAGTTCTTCAAACCTCTGAGCTATTTTGCCACATATGCTCTGCTATCACTTAATATTTTTTGTATCTGTATAATTAATTTTGACGCAGGATGGTTTGTTAATCCACAGACACAAATAAAACGCAAATTAAAATTTCGACATGGATTTTACAATGGCCCATTTACATTTCAAGATTAAACCCATAATAAAAACTTTTGTGTAGTTATAATTGGGCTGCTTTTCCTTAAAACCAGGAGATAAAAATCTATGTAAATAGCCTCAAAAAGATATTGTGTTTAAGAAAAGAGCACTTCAAATGAGCTGCTTAAAGTCACCTTCTGTGCTTTGCATGGTAATTGTAATGCAAAATAACAAACAGAACAGGGCCCCAACCACAGCACTTCAAGGATTATATTGTGCCATTTGTATAAAGACAATTAGGCATTCAAAAACAACCAATATCAGTTTTAAACATTCCAACAATAATAATAATAATAATGGGGTGCATAAGGTAGTTTTATTGAAATAAGATTCCATTTGCTTGATTTTCCTGAGGATATGTATCCATAATAATCTGTCTGGCTCCAAAGCATCTGAGTACACACTGAAATTAATTGCTGGGGACACTGCAGTGCATCATAGTTCTGTAGGCCATGAGTAGTATTTCAGATATGGATATATTTTACCTGTTCATGGGTATATATGAAGGTTAGCTTGACCTGGAGAAGATTTAGCTGTGCCTAGATTGTCACATAGCATAGAAGAAAACTTATATTAGCTAAATAACTTGAATTGCTTATTTCAGTTTTTAGAGAGAAAGTGAGAGAGAAAGCTGTATCAACACAAGTGTCTTTATGCAGGTATAATTGTATCCATGCTAATGAGATCTCTCTACCAGAAAAAAACTCTAAAACATTGCACCTTAATTCAACACTACTCTGTCAGCAGAAATTTCTATTCTATAATGTAATATTTATGTATGTTTATAAATGGTTAAGAAAGGGCTAATATAGTCAGACATCATTAGTAGGGGCAGAAACTACTGGGAGGTATTACAGATTGGCTGCTTATGCCCATGATTTATAGCAATTGTCCTACTGGAAGCAGTAATTATCTAGTATATGATTATTAAAACACTTTTTAGCAAATTATTTATAAGGATGTTTTTCATCTAAACTACACCAGAAGTTGTTCAGAAGAGAGCTTTACATCAATAAAAAATGTTTTAATATTGAGTATTGAAAAAGAATTTTTACCAAGTCTTGAAGTGTTACTATTAATGGTAGACATGTTTATGAAATGGTAGTCTGTGTATAAAACCAGACACATAATGTGAATCCATTTCATATGAAGGAATCCATCAAGTTTTCTACCATTGTGTTTAAGAGTAACAAGGCTGAAGGTACTGTTTTACTCTACAATCTAGAGGAAGAAGGCAGGACCTGGTCTGAAGAGAAGCTTGTAACTTGCTGCCAAGTGGAGAATCTTGTGGTAGATATTCTGTTAGGTGGGACTCGTACCATCTTCCCTCCTGCTGCTCTGGTGGCAGAGGGCAGCAACGGATCAGGTGCCAGCTGGCTGCTGCTGCTCAGCCTCGCTCAACGTGTTGCATGCGTGCTGCACCCAGCATCCTCCTGGTGCACGTAGGTCCCGTCTGAGTGACTCCTGATGAGTACCTGAAATTGCAACCTCCTTCCCAGATGGTGTAAACCAGGAATTGCTCTAGAGTCTGTGCTACAGGCAGCTCATGTGGCTGATGGGTGTAAACCACAATATCATTTCAGGGCCCCATTTCCCACTTTCAGAGAGAAGAAATATTATTCTTCTGTGTCTCAGTGGACCTTGTTGGGATGACGACACTCATACAATAACATGGCATAAGTTCCAGTGGCAATTTTTGAAAAGAGTATTTGCTGCTGGTGAAACAATCTAAATCAGAAACTTGTATGGTGCTCAGGGTACCCTTAGCCATTATCAATGTGCTTAGATGGAAGTGAAATTTTGTCTCTGCATTTTGCAGATTCTTTGCATGGTAGGGAATACTTGTCTCTTAAGGTCTGCGTGATTCTGTGGGCAATTTTTTTGTGCAAAAATTCAGAAAATGATTTCTGTGATGTTACAATAACCTGAACAATGATTTGTAGACTTGACAGTGTTATTAGTTAGTCTAAAAAGATGTATCATCTCACCTTGCAAACTGCATCTGCTTTTGTCCCTGGATTATCATGGCTTCAATTACACCACAGTTAATACCCAGAGATCGGCCTGTTTAGCGAGAAGACATAACATTTTAATTAACTCCACAAGGGCTCAGTGTAGTGCTCAACTAAGTTACTACAGGTATTTTGTTTACCCTGGGCATACTCAGAATCTTAACAGGAGTTTTGTGTAGCTATTAATTGCTCTTTTCGTGCTGGCTCAGCCAGATTTTCCCATGATAATAGCATGATACCTGACTTTGTTGTAGGAGCAAGAGTAAAGGTAAGCCTCACAAATTAAAATATGTTTAAACCATTTTGACACAACTTGTGAAAATTAAAAAGCTGATCGCACTTTTTATAACAATCTTGTCAGTAATATTCAAAGTGATAAGTTTCTAGTATTCTAAAGGCAGAGATTACCCTAAGTGACTGAAAGAGACTTCAAAGAATTTATAATTAAAATCAGTAATATGTACCATATGTTTTAAAATCCTGAACTCCATTCAAAAGATTATTTTCTTCACATAGTACCTAAGAGCATATTCAGATATATTGATACTACTATTGTCTTATTTAATGATCATCCCTACTGAAGACTAGCTTCCACATTTGTCGTCTGAGTCCTGCATGTGGGACGATATGCCAGTGTACTATCCCAGGAGGCAGGCTGACAAAGAAATGTGTCTCAGTCACAATATCATCCCATTCTTCTCTCTCGGTCCAGAGAAAGCATTAAAAAGGTGCAGTTTACTTCCCCCTGCCTGTCTATGGCTCCCTTGGCAAGTATGGTATGAGCAAATTCCTCTTAGTCTCCATTCATGTGTAAGGGCACAAAAGAAGAGAACAATATCTGCATTTTCTGCTGTAACCCATACAATATCTGGGTAGGCAGTGTGACTAGACAGGGATTTGGGGAATTGTTCTCCTGCTCAGGACTGAATGACAAACTGTTCTTGCAAGAGCAGAGTCTGCTGGTGTCATTATACTGAACGGTCACTGACACACCTGGAGCTGCCTGTGGATGAAATGCACTTCATAACCAAAATTTGTGCCCTTCACAAGGATTTATCAACCATTTGGAAAATATATATATATATGTCTATATATTAATAAATTTAACAGTGCCGCTAATAAGCTTTTCATGATTTCACTGTGAGTTATATATGCAGAAGAATGGAGGATTAAAATCACCTTCAATGTTTTGAGGTTTAGAAAATGGAAATTGGTAAGGAACTGACCTTTTTTAACCATCTGGAACCCCTTTCTTTCTTCCCATCTTCCACAAACTCTCTAAGGTAGACATTACCACAGTGAGCTCCTTAAGCATGTCACAGCAAACTTCACCTGGAGAACGGGCTTTAATACCTCTAACTTAGCTAAACGTTCTTTAATTCTTTCTTCCCTATTCTGATCTTTATCTTTATTCTATTTATTAATGTTAATGTTGTGGAGCATCTTGTCAGAACTAACCTTTCATGTGAAGATGGGAGCAAGAAAAGACGTGAATGTCAGCCTTCCATCATCCAGTGTTTGCTGTCCTCCCTCATTAAATAATTAAATTGTTCTTTTCTTTGCCTTGCCCTTATATTGTCACACATATTAGAAGTAGTTAGAAATATACAATTTTCTTCTTTCTTGGGAAGTTGGCCTCTTAAAAGTTGAATAATAGTATTAATTGTGGAGATGGGTTTGTGATTTTTTTAAAAAATCTGAATAAAACTAATTTTCAGGGCTTATCATCATCCGTACTCTATGAGCTTTTAGAAGCTCCCCTTTAGTATGGCTTTGAATAAGAAAGGTCTGAAAGCAAAATGGATTTTTGCTTAAACTGTTATCACCGGATTGTCTGAAATAGAGATTAGACTAGAGACAAAATAGTTTTGTTGGCCTGTTGGCCATTTATTTAGAGAATGAATTCTCCCTTTCTCCTGAGTATTAAAGGTCAGAGTCGGAACCATCAGATCTGTTAAAAGTTAGGAGTAAAGGAGTAAAGCTCAATCCTCTCTTTTTTCAAGCATTATGAGCACTGGAAATATATTTCCTTATTACTAGAATTGTTAGCCAGAGGTAGAAGGGAAGAAAGACTATGTAAAGAGAGTGGTAAGAAAGAAGATTTGGATCTAAATATTCATGTTTCAGGAGCTATTCAATGATATTAGGAATAAATTACCAGCTAAGGACACACTTGATTGATTCTGTCTGAATTTGTTTTATAATATTTTCACATAATTTCATTTATCCTTTCCTTTAACATCCATTAGAGGAAAAGAGAAAAGATATACAGCATATGGAAAGAACACAGGGAAGTTTTTTAATATAATGTTAATAATGGTTGATACTTAATTGAGATCGTATCTTTAATCTTTTCTTCTTTTCCCCTGCCAGCATTTCATCTCTATTCTTATTATCTTGTTTTCAGTACAGAATTATCACCCACTGTTTTTCAATTACAGCGATGCCCATATTGATTCTCCCCTTGATTTTAACTCGAAGCTGAAAAATTACTCACTTAAACCAATAAAAGTAGATGATGTGGTTAGTCTTGGGTTCCTTTTTTAAAATAAGCAAATAAAGAGGAATGATAACCTTATAATGACTTTGAGTTAGAAAAAACTGGTATGGAAATTCATTCAAATCATTTGAACTCAAATCACTGTTATAAATTTATGTTTATCTTCACGGTGTGGTAAGTGGTCCCTAAGAACACAAAACCTATGTGTATAATTCTAAGTTACATTTGTCTGCTAGTGCTTGGGCACTGGGACCACCTGGCAGATAATGGATTCTGCCTGTGCTTCAAGAGAAGCTTCCAAAAACAGGGTGTCTCTATGCAAAGTGCCTATTGGGAATGGTCCCTGGTCCACGCTAGGACCCAGACTGTGGCCAGGAATTGTCTGGGAGAGTGCCAGCTGGCATGGCCTGAAATCACCGCTCTTTTGGTTTAATAGCAGAGATGATCACATTCCCGGGCTTGGGAAAGTTCCCAGGCCCTGCTAAATTTACTAACACAGATGTAGCCAGAGAACATTGTCCCTTCTACAAGTTAAATCTCTTCTCCAAACACTTGTGTGCATACCTATATTTTAACACACAAATAGTCCCATGATGCAGTGATAACAAATTACAAGCTTAAAAGTGAAATTAGCTGCAAGATTTGACCTTAAATACAAGCAGACATCAAGAGTTGTCATGGTATAGTTTTGGTGGCCATGTGTGATTAAGTATCAGTCTCTATTAGTGAAGAGTAAGTACACTCTAAATTAATTCAGAAGCAGAAGCTGAATGGGAGGTTTACTAAGTGGCATACTGAAGGAGTTGATTCTGCACCCATTAAAAACTCTCTTATTAGCTTCTGGTAAAGCAGAAAGAGAGCTATCTATAGGAAAACCAAAACAAAACAAAACACAGTTTAAAAATGTCAGTTTCACACAGAAACCGAAACACAGATAGTGAAGGGTCAGTTTCTAAACTAGAAAAGTGAAGGTCTTTCAGAATCTTAAAATTAAATATCTCTAGTAATCTCAAATGCTTTTCATGGAATGCTTTGTAAGGGAATCCACGCAGATGCACACAGTAAAGAACCAGTAGGTAAGTATGTAGGTGGGATTTCTCCACAGAAGGAGATGGGGAAGGTGGTATGACTCCACTGGAGGAATATGTTGAAAATCTTTAGAAGAAAATCATCTTAACTAACTACAACCATAATTGTCTGGGTTTGATAATCCTAGCTGCATCCAATTCATGCATGGTTAGCACCTCTTATGTAGACAAAGTATAAAACCAATACTTGTTAGTCTGATGAGGAAACAGTGGGAAGCCAAATCATGAATGCTTTCTGCTGACTATGCTTAGATTTCTACATGCAGTCTCACCTTTTCCTTGAGCATGTGCATTATTCTTGCCCATATGTTACTGTGAATTTAACTTTTAAAACCAAGTCTACTAGTCCATGATGATAGTTACAAATACTTGGGTCATGAATTTCAGACGTATTCTTGTAGTCCTGGAAACTCCAAAGGACCACTTGCCAAAGAGGCCCTTATTGACGAGCAGTTCTACTGTGAAACTTTTGGTGTCATCGACCTGCTAAGCATCTGTCCTGCCTGAGTCTCTGGTTGACCAGCACTTTGAGCTTCAAGCAGACAGTCCTGCTTTCTCATAGACCAGGTGTATTTGCCCCATTTCAACATCCATCTCTCATGCTTAGAATTAAATATTTCATTTAACAAAGGCAAAGCTTTTACTAGATTTGGCAATGCATGGGGTTCTTTTTATACATATAATTTCTTTACTTCTCTTGTGTTGTAACAGCTTTTTGCTCTTTGGAAACATTCCAGAAAGCACCTGTACACACTTGCTGATTTGTGAAATGCCAGTATGGTAGGTTGTAATTTGACAGTTCATTTCTTCTCTGAGAGTAAATTAATTGAATTGATAGCAGCAAAATTTATGGCTTTATACAGGCTGTGTATACCTGCTATGGTACTATTTTAAAATTAGGATGGGGTAGATGAGTCATAACTAATTATGGAGCAATTCCTGTCTAAGTAATGATAGGAAATGAAGGCTTCTCTTTCCATTCCTTCTGGGAGTCCTGCCTTACAAGTAAGGTATCTTAAACTGTTGCCTACCTCTCCCCTCTTTTCTTTGCACTTAGTATCACACAGTCTTTGGTCTGGAGCCTTGAAAGAGTTTGAGAAGCTGCAAAAGACAATTTTTCTGAGACGGTTTACCATTACATGACATTCTCCTGCTGTTTTCTGTGTTTGGAGCAGGCATGCTGATGAGGGCTTGAGACTTGCTGGCTATTTCTGCATACTGTACACATTCTAATTTTTCTTCTTCATCCAACAATTCCTTACCTGGAAATTACTTTTTCGTTATTTAGAGTTAGGCCAGCAGCTTTGAGGCTCCTTCTGAACCCTCGTAGAGGCTCTTCTGCCATAGCTAGTCCTCTCTCCCCTATCCCTGTTATACTAAAGCATTCATTTAGACTATAGTACTCTCTATACCATCAAAAGCTTGTTGTTGTTTCCCATGAAACACCTCAGGTGCCAAGCACAATGCCAATGCAGCCTGCGGAAATAGTGTCTCCCAAAGGGGATGCTGAGTGTGCATAAAAGTGGGCTGTGTTTTTCCAAGGCACCTGCCAGAACCTTGCCGACATTTTCAGCATAGGAAAATATTTGGCATTGGACAGCTGTTCAGAAATTTCCCCCTTGTAGGTAGTAGAAAATGTCCCCTTCTTTAAACATATTTATATAATTCTTTTGGGCCTATCCATATGTGAAAGGTTTATTTTTTTTCCCCTCTGTGATGTCCAGGCAATATACCTTCTCAATTCCTATTTGTTCTATCATTCCTCACAGTGAACACAACCAGTTCTTCCTTTTAGCCTCTTTTACAGCAACCTGAGCTGCAGGATGGTTGATTGCTTTTACTTTGTCTTCCAAGCAGTTGCCTCACAAGTCTGACTTTAACATCTCATCTATTTATTATATGTTTACATTATATACATTTTTCTAATAAGTGCAATTTGTGCCATAAAAATTATTTCTTTTCCATTTTATTCAGTTGTAAAGTTTATGGAAATAAGAGCATTCCTGCAAGCATACGGATTTACCAGCTTACCTTCCACTTTTCTGACAGTCAGCTGTTGCAGATTATGATATGCAATTGGCTTATGTTCCTGTATTCAGTGCAGACCTACTGAGCATCCCATTGACTTGTAGGTTGAAATTTTAGCAAAGGGTAAGCTGATGGTTTACTTATTGCTTCTACAAAGAATTTATAGGAGCTAGTTGGCCCTGTGTTTGTCACCTTTGAGTGTGACAACATCCAGTCCAGTTTGCTGACATTGGCTAAAAGCCCGATACAGTTCCAAATGTCAGGCAGTGTCTTTGCTTGTGGTGGTAGCTCCTAAGTGTTTAGCTCTAATGCTCTGTTGTCTTTCCCCCCTCCTCACCTTGTTTTATTTTACTTTAAAATCTCATCTATGGGCTTTGCATGCTTTTCTGCCTGAGTTTATTCTTTTTCTGTATTTTGGATTTCCTATAAAGTCTACTGAATAGGTAACATAAATGTCATTCACAAGACTGTGTTGTTGATGGTTAGGTCTTCTTCTGTATACCTCGCTATTAACCTTGTTCTACACAGTGCAAAGTACAGATGTTCTGTTATGGTTTTCTTTACTTCAAGGGTTTCTAATAGTCTCCCTGAAGTGAGATGGAGTTTTTATCTGTCTCTGAGTATAGGCTTGGTTTTGGTTCTCATTAGGAATCACAATAAGCCTCCTTCTTCCCTTCTTGACATCACTCCATTGCAATTGAAAAAAATGAGCAAACTATAAAGCTACTTTTCAGTCTCAGATAATTTGCAGACTCATCTGTTCCTTCTCCTGTTTTATACCGTGTCCTAAGACATCTGTAGTAGAATTCTTATGCAATATACAAATGCATCTAATGCAGGTTTTGTCATTGTTTTTGGTTGGTTGATTGTTCTTCTGTTTGTTTGTTTTCTTTTGTTTCCAGAACTAGATATTGTCAGAATTAAGGTAGTCTTGGGAGATACATAGATACAACATGCTTTGTTTGTGAATGCAATAGATACCATGCATGGAGAAACTCTGATACAGACCTTCATCACCCTTCATTTTTCAGGACAGTGTCAAAAAACAAGGGTTCTTCATCTGGCTCTTAACAATTGATCAAAGTCCAAGATTTGCTTTCCTTCACTGCTTAATTCTCATTGACTAGCATTATGGAATCTGAGTCTTCTTGTGGCATGTAAGCATTTATTTCAGCAACTAAAATTTGGTGGGTTGGAAATGGGAAGGGGATAGTAACAAAGTCATGAACTGTGTTGTCAGGGCATGCTCCTTCATCTTTTTGTAGAAAAAAAAAAAAATGTAGATAATTAGCTACTTCCAAGGGAAAATATAGACTGGATTCTAGGGAAAAGTATAGGTAAAGTGCTAAACAGATGTATATATAAAGTGTTAGACCATTCTTAAATACCATTGACTAAAAAAAAATCACAGAAAAGAAAGTGTCAGTCATAACTGTTTCCTCTGCACTTGGGTTCACTAATTCTGTGGCCTGAGTTATGCTTTCTGAAGTAAGGAAATAGCTGTACCTCTAGTCTGATAAAATTGTACAAGATAACGTAAAATTGAACTGCACAGTTTCCCTACTATTCATCAAAATAGGACTCAGAGTGTCAGGAAGTGGTGAGCAGCACAATGCACACAGCCATTACCAGTTTCAACCTATTGTCTTTAGGGAAGGAACAAATAGCTAGATTGAGAGAGATGTTTTTAAAGAGTTCAGGTGTTTGCATAGAAAATGCAAATTGGAAATCAAATCTGAAGTGAAACTGATACAACCATCAGAAAACAAGAGAGTTCCTTTTAAAGAGAGAGCTGGAAAATGGACACACAAAGGGGTTATTTATAAAGAAGGTCCCTTCCCATAGACTAGATTAGTAATAGTGTGTGGTTTAAATAAATGCAACAGACGAGCTATAAATATTAGTATCTTGCTCCACAAAGTTTTAAATTGTTAGAATGCTGTTTCCGGAACTGGACTTTTCTTTTGAGGAAGTAAAAAAAAGAGTCATTCCTTTAAAACAGAGCAATGGGAAAGCAAGAATTAGTGAATAAAGGTTTCTTTTAATTTATTCACTAAAGATTCCTGGCAGGTAAAACTCGTTTAAAGGAAACATTTTTTTCATGATCTTCTGAATTCCCATCTGTACTCAGACAGTTGTATTTACACTGTTACATTCTTCAGGAGCAAAAATTCTCTGATGTAAAATGCTGAAGGAGTTGTGCATGAATGTTGCTGAAAAATGTCTATGTGCAGAATATTTCTTGAAAATGACAGTGGTGTTCACCATGATAGCCTCATGTAATCAGACTCCCAGCGTACCATATGTACTGATCTAATAAGTTGTTGCAGCCCTAGCTAAGGAGACAGGGCTCTTTTCATTAAGTTGTAACAGCTCAGAAGGTCCTCAGTTTGTTCCCTGATCTGTCAAACTCATGCTAGCTGAGATAACTGTGTTAACGATATTTCAGGTCTGGGATACTTAAACATAAGTATACCAAAAACAAAGCAAGCGAGGAAAGGAACTGAGAGCAAGAGAGATACTCAGTAAGTGCAATCAATAGAAATTATTTTAAATTGTCTAAGTGGTTAAAAAACAAACAAACAAAAAAAAAATCTGCCTTTCACCCTTCTATTTGCTGGCACTTAGATACTTAAAATGCCTCACGGAAGTCTTGTCCAGATCCTGGGAAAGTGCAAACAATTTTGAATTTTTCAGATTTAAACCTATATTTACTGTTCATTCCTTTCGGACCTAAAAAATCTTTTCTGTCCATAATCTTTGTCATGGATTTTGCCTCATATTGAGGTATTGACTTCAATGCTGCAGTAGTGTTTCTGTCTTCAAAGTCTCTTCTCTTTCAGGCTGAAAAATCTGGGTGGCATTTGGAATCCAAACTAATAAACTTTTCTGAAATGTCATTAAAACATTCATTACACCACTAACAACAGTAGCATTACATCATAACAATTCATTTACAGCCATTAATTTTGCAATATTTTCTGCAAGACAAGAAAATTGTGCTGGAATAGAAAACCTGTATAACAGTTCTCCAGGCAGGATTTTTTACTTCTTGGATGGTGCTGTATGCAGATTGTCAACATTTCAAACTCTTTGTATTGCCAATATCTTTGTGTTGCAACTTCTGAAATACCAGTAAGAAGTTGTCATTGTTTCTTGTAGAAATGCTCTTCTTACAGAGCATAAGACAATGACTTCACCTTGCTTCATATTGTCAGCATATGCTGAGGTGTTCTTCCAGTATCCTTAAAAGATTAACAATTCAGGTTTTCTTCATGGCAGATAATTGGTTTATACCAGTGTGGGGAATACTGGGACTTCAAATACTTAAAACAGGGTTGCTACAAATAAGTGAAGAGTTAAAAATATGTGCACAACAATTTCAGTAGTGGAGAGAAGTGCACTGGTACTCTGTAGGAAACATCACAGTATTTGAAAATATGAAGGCTGGTGCATTTCAAAGTAAATGCAGGAACCATAGTGGTAATGGATATTTATGCAAAACTTTTTGTGTAGACATACAGAAGCAGTACAGTATTAGGGTTCACAGTCACAAGCCTAAGACGTTTCTGCAAGAAACTCCTAGCCAGCTAATGGAGGAGAGACATGATACACAGACTATCTTGTTGTCCTTGAGTCACATTAGGTATTTGCTTGTTTATGAGGACTGACAAGAAACTGCGTGGTGTCTGACTCCTGTTTGGGTAACTGGGAAACAGATCCCTCGCACGCAACAGCAGCCTCTCTCATTGAGAGCTCATTTGCCTGGCATGGAATTCCAGAGGCTGTAATTACAGATAATGTAACTCAATTTTCCTGTCAGGAATCTGCTATTTGTAGTACCAGCAGAACCGGAGTGTGTCACATCCCCGCCACACTCCAGCCAAAGCAGAAGCAGCTGTCAGGGTTGCCAAGCATCCTAGGGCAAGTGGAATGCAGAAGAAGTGTATTTTGTACATTATTTGGTGATCAGCAAGCCTAAAGGATTACCCTGTGCCACCTCCACACATTGATACTATGGTGTGCAAATTCTGCAACTCAGTAGAGGTAACCGTAAAAATGAGATAGTAAAACCAAAAACAAATTGCATGCCTTGAGTGGAAAGCTCTACTACGCTTCACATGGTAAGCCCCATATATCAGTGTCCCTCTTTCTCCTATGTAGAATAAGAGGACTTATCTGAATGAGGAGGGATGTAATTTATAGTTGGTCAGGCCTTCAGAATCAAAGCTATATGCAGATTCTAAATCAAAGCTGTTATATTTAAGGATGTTGCATTTGTTCTAATTTGTGCATTTAGCAAACTAGGTCTTTGGCTTTTCCCTCCATTTGTAGTTAAATATTGCCTTGGTTCCATTAGGGTCCGCAAAAAATGACACAGTACAAAATTCTGGGGAGGTACTGAACTTTTGTTGCCTGGGACTAAACACTGAAGCTTTGAAGTAAAATGTCATCATTAAAGCAAGTGGAAGTAACAATAGGACTTCTGCTTTAAAAGCTGACATCAAGATGCCTGCTGTCAGTGAGTAACAGGTATCGAATATTTTTTCACTGAACAAAGGTCATCCTTTCTCTTTAGCTGACTCTTTGTATTTGTAAAAGTAAAATCAACTTTTACCCTGTGCAAAAAGGAATTTAACATACATGATAAAACAAATGACCTTTCCTCACGTTCCAGAAATCCAATGGCTACTTCAGACTCTCTTTTTTTTGATTCAGGTTAGAATAACTGGTCAATGAATCTGCCCCTGACTACCTCTCCTGCTTGCACACTTTGTATATCCCCCCTATACTTGTGTGAAGCACAGACATCCTCACCTGTGGTCACCTGGAAGGAGGATCTCCACCATCCTATTCCTGTCTTCCAGCTTACCCTGAAACTTGGTTCTGAACAAAGTTTAAAAATAACTTAGTTAAACATGGGAGTTATATTTCAATGCATACAGATGCAGCAGCTCTGATATATCACTAATACCATTGTGATTAGTACTTTATAACTTACAGAGATGTCACAGTTTGTTTAATGTCACTCACATGCCATGTACTAGCCAGCCAGAAAGCTATGCATAGGATGTAGGAACAGTGGCATGCTGGTGGGGTGGAAATCAGGACAGATTTTCTTCGGGGCAGGTTAGAGTCAGAGAATCTGAATGAATCAGGTAATATGGAACATCTGGAGGTCATTTAGGCTAACCTCATGCTCAACACAAGGCAAGCTTGGTCTTATTTTCAGGGCTGTAATTAAATTGTGAAAATCTCCAAGAATGGAACTCTTACAGTCCCTCTGCACATTTCTCAGTTCTGCACCACCTTCATAAGGAAGATTTTTGTTTTTCCTTTATTCTGGTCAGATTCTCCCTTGCTGCAACTTGCTATCCATTGCCTCTAGTCCTTTTCTGTGTGTCCCCAGGACAAGTCTGGCTCTGTCTTCTTGATACCCTCCCTGTCAAGCCAGGCAGGCCACTCTTAGGACCCCCAGAGCTACATCTTCCCCAGGCTGAACCAGCCCAGCCTCTCCTCACATGGCCGGTGCTCCAGCCCTTGACCATTTTGGGGGTCCTCTGGTGATTTTCTCCTGTTGATTGGTATCCAAAAGCAGGACATCACACACCATCTGTCTCAAAAACACCAGGTAGAAGGGAATAACCACTTCCTTTGACCTGCTGGCTGCAGTCTTGCTAATGTTAGATAACCTGTGTTGTTAATTGATTCATGTTGCCTTCATACTGGACTGTGAAGCATAGAGACAAGGTTTATGGAGGCAAAGAGATGAAAAGAAATCTTATGGCAGACTATGAAGAGCATATCTCTTCCCGCAAATTTTCCATTGTTCGAGACTTTTAGGATGAAAGAGGAAGAAAGGGGGAGTGATATGAACAACAACAACAACAACAACAACAACAAAAAGAATGCAGACCAAAGAGAGCTCACAAGACAAACACACAAAAAAGCTTACAAAATACAGCCTTTTGTTTCCAAGTATATCCAGGTAGGGATCATCAATGCTTCTACAAATGTTTGAGAGGTGTGGGTTTGCAGAAATACCTGTGGATTCTGCTGGTTTCATTGTTGTTTTTTGGTTGATAGGTTTTGTTTCTGTTTTGTTTTAAAATTTCACAAACTTATGTGGTCACAAACACACATAAGACCTGTCTATACTGATGGGTACAGTTCCCAATCAGGAAGTACAAACAATTCATTTTCATAAACTAGGCATCAAGTACAGTACCTCAGATATTTTCTAGCCATCTGCATTAGTTACTTGTCCAGGATAACATACTGCCCAACAATCTGAGCTGCTTAGTGTTTGGAAAACTGTACATCACTGCTCAAATCTGTAGTCTTCTTAAATCAGAAGAACAAGCCCTGCAGCTTTAACTGGTCCTCCAGCTAAGAGAATACTTCAAAAATAAACCCAGAAATAATGAGATAACCTTATGCAAACAAATTAAGGCAGGAAAAGAGAAAGAAGGAGCAATTGCATAGATGTTGCGTCTCCTTACCATGAAGCTAAAAGTTCAAGTACAAAATTTACAAATATGAAATATATAAATCTGGTCCTGGGCATTACTTTTGAATTATAATGATTGAGCTACATGGATAGGGATTCAGTAAAATAACAGTCTATATGTAAGCAATTTTGTCTATGCATGTGTCTAGGATTCCCAAGGAGAAAAGGACAGAGAAATGTTGCTGTAATTCATGTTGCTTTGGTAGTTTCTGCTGCCTCAGATTCACCAGGTCTGTTCTGTGCAGTGCACACTGCCACAGGATATCAAAGAGAGGCTACCTGAAGCTCCAGGGCAAAGGCCAAAATCAGTAACTTTGCTCTCTGGGCAGAAGTGGAACCTGACCCTAAAACATTTAAGCACTTAAACATTTAAGGTCATCATCTTGGGCTGGTCTAGGATGCCAAATCATTTGCGATGACAGCAAACAATCACAGGGCTCATCCTGAGCACCGAGCTCTCTCCAGAACAAAGCCACAGCAGCAGTGAAGGATGTGCCTCCTCCCAGGGTACAGCGTGGTCCTTCAGCCCTCCTAGGAGGCCAAGGGAAGAGGGGAGACTGCTGTGGCAGGTGGCATGGCCTGAGGGACAGGAACCTGGTCAGTGCACTGATCTACTACATGGGGACAAATGCACACTGCAGTTCATAATAACTGGAGGGCGTACAAGTATATGAAAAGCAAGCGTAGAACCGATCGCTTTTAAAAGTTGTCAGTCTCAAAAAACAGAAGTTGCACCATAGAATAGAGGACTTCTCTTAAAGATGATAATTTTAAGTAGGCATAGTGATCTCTTCTCCCTTTCAGAGAACACATATGCTCAACCAAATGGAAAAATGAAGCAGGCATCTTCTAAGTGACCAGCATAGCTTGCTTTTCCATGAATATTAAGAGAATATCAAAAGGCAATAATGCTTGAAAAATTCAGAAATGCACAAAAATTTCTAACAAGTAATTTTATTGCTTTCAAATCCATGCCCAACAAACTGATAACCAAACCTTTTCCTCCCTTTATGTGGATTTTCAGCTTTCAATCAAAAGTTCAGCAAGTGTTCTCAGATGCTGTGTTTACCTTCTTTAAAAAGTTTTAATATTTCTAAGACGATGCCCTTTTATATAAAGTTATACAGAAAAGGTAAGCTTATTCACAGCGACATCATACTATAAAATTTGACTATTGCTGTATTTTTTTTCCTCTTTAGCAATGTCTGTCTATTTTGCAGTATTTATGCCATGAAATTAATGGCATACGTGAAATAATTAGGGAAGGTATTAGTGGACGTACTTCATGCTTCAGTTTAAGAGTATTAAACCCAGCAATGCTTGTTAAGAAAATGCTAATATTTTTAGGTTTGGGTCCCTTGGAAGGAAAAGTACCAGCAGGAAGAATAAACATGTTGAAAATGTATAGTTATATGGAATGAAGCAGGGAAAAATTTGCCATCTTTAGTCACACTTGTTAATCTTTAAAAACTGAAAGTGCAAGTACATTGCAGTCAGAGTATATTTATTTTTAAGGGTAGTCTTTCTGAAGTACCTTACTTTGTATAGTGATGCTGCCAGGGAGCCTTTTCCAGTGATGAAGTTACTTCTCTAGGTGCTGTGCAAATGCAGTCAGAAGACAACACTTCTCCAAGCACACCACATTTAAATTTATTCATAACTGTGCCTAGATGCACCAGAAAATAGAAAGCAAAAAGTGAGAGATCCTCATTCTACCTTTGAGATTGGGTGAATGAAAGGAGAATGCTTGTCCACTAAAGCTGCGGACAATAAATTGTTGTAAATACTGCTGGTGTGCAACAGAGCAAGAGCTCACCTGCACCTTGCAATGACACGCAGCAGGAAGCTGGTGCCATATGGAACAGTGTTACACCATGCACAATTGCAACTATGCCACTAATTTTTCAAACAGCAGTACCATTGCCCGTGAAATACGCTGTTTGTGTTGAAGATTAACAGTCTGAATTAGCAAGGGAAGAGAGGAAAAGACAGAAAGATAGTTCTCTCTGTTTTGTCAAAACTTTTATTGATGCAAGGGAAATGCATTCTTTATCTCCTCAGGGTACCCCTCAGTGCCCCAGCTCCAGCATTTCCTCTGGGAAACCCTTTAAGCTGTATGGTTCACCTGCTGTTCCTGCATTTCTGTGTGGCTAAGGAGTTGGTGGTAGTGGTCCTTATTCTTTCTTTTGCTTCATTCCATGTCTCCTTTGGCTTTTTATGCTTTTTTTGTTTCCAAATGAAACTGTCTGTTGTACTCTCCATCTTTCTTCTAGCTCAACCAGAAGTATATAAATATGTTTCTACAAGCGCATGTGTTCCTTCTCCCATACTGCAGCAGCGAAAGAGAGACAACTTTTCTGTGTAGTGAGAGTGTTAGAAGAATCAAGCTTATTCATCTTTTAGGTATAGTTGATACTCTCTTGAGTAAGTCAATGGACTAGATACTCCAGCAGAGTTGTATGTACAGGCCATTTTCTCAAACACTCTAATTCCCCAGGGAGAGTAATCTGTTGATGTGTTTTACAGAGGCCAAACCCAAAAAGGTTGCACTAGGCTGTGTGAACATGCAGAGTGCAGTGTGGCATAACTGGCAAATAATTTCTGAAGTGAATGCACAACTACTGCTATGGGACAGGCCTTTTGGTGGTGTACACAGTGAAAGGAAGTATGGTGTAGTATGTGAAACACCTACATGAAAACTATGATTTTCACTGAGGAGGGATTCCCAGAGTATTTGGAACAGATGTGTTAGTCCCATGTGACAAAGATTTAAAGGGTACATAATGGCCTTGCTGCCAACCAGTTGATCATGGATAAGTGTTGTCATTATATTGGAGCTTGCTGGGGCTCATGCTTTGACACAAGGAGTGAATAAATTCTGCTTGTGTCTCTGTGACTGCTGGTATGCTTACTTTAAAGTACAGAATATTTGGTACAAGGGTTGCTTGGTATTTAGTCTACACATGCAAGGTTAGCAGGAGAATAACATGAAATGCACTATCAGCAGCAGTTTTCCACAACTGTATGCAAAAGAACTGCATACAAATTACATGGTAAGTGCTACATAATGTGAAGGTTAGTGGTGCATGCTAGAAATGTGGCTCTGTCCTCCAGGATGCAATTGCTTTTATTTGAAGTACTGCATGCAGGAGAATGTGAATTCATGAAATGATGGCAGGATAGAATATTGTCCAAAGTGTTTGTCAACCACTCTCAAAACTGGAGCTTGCAAAAAGAGCTGCTACAGTACTCTGAATGAGTGAACTGGTCTGAATCAGTGAACCAGTTCACATTTTTTCCAAGCAATTCACTCCTTGACAAGCGCTTAAAAGAACCTTCTGAATGCTAACAACTACAATGAACCTGGAAAATTAGCACTTTTAGAGGCATTAAAAAGAATAAACTGATTTTTATATTCAAAACTTTGACTGTACATTTCTCAAGGGGAAGGAAGAAAGGTATTCATGACAGTACAGTGTCTTTGCTGCTAAGAATTGTAATTTAGATTGTAAAAGGAAAAAAGAACAACTGCATTTGTTTTCCTTAATGCATTGTTTTGGACACTTACATATCAAATCTGCTTTTCTATGAATATATTTTTCTCCCTGTTCAGACTTGTACTTTAAAATTTTGCTGCTCATTAACAGGAAAATAATTCAAATTTTATTATTATTATTATTTTAATTAATTTCACTTTATTCATTTGGGAGAAAAAGACACAGAGGTAAACAGAGATTCTGCAAACATGAACAGAGTAGTGCAACTGTTGTTGAACCTACTCATCAGTAATCCTTATCCTAGCGTAGGTGATGGATACTAAGGCACCATATCCAGGATTTCAAGGACTTGGGCACATTATACAGCATATCCGAAAAGTGGCTGTGTCATTATTTACATTGCATGGAACAAAGGAGTGTTTCAGAAAATGTCATGGATGATTAAAGCAGAAATAAATAAATAAATAAATAAATAAATTCCATTCTCCATACTGCCACTAATTTTCTCTATGTCCTCATACAAGTTTCATCTTGCAAGCTGTTAAGCACATGCTTTCTGGATGACCCAACTCACTTCAATGAGACTAATACATACAAGTATTCTATATTCAATACATGCAAGTGTTTTCAGGAAGAAAAAAGACCTTCAATTCTGCATGCCTCATTTCCCATATCCTTAACATCAGAAGGATATATTTATTAATTTTGTGGGACTGCAAGGACATGATTGTTTGAAATGTCAAAGGGAAGGTTTTAGCTACTGAGATGAACATAGAGATAGCAAAAATGCTAGGATACATGGTACAAGTGCAGTTGAAATGAAAAGCTACCCTTTTCAGGGATATATCCACTATTCTAGAATTTTATTGAAACGTATCATCGTCAAATGATTTTAAGATCTGAAAATAAAAGAACGTTTTAAATAAGGCTGCCTGCTAGAAGGGAAAGAACATCAGAAGAAAAGCATTTATACAACTTTATGGGCTTTTCCTTTCAGCATCTACCTAAAAGGTTGCGCATCTTTAAGCATATCTATAGATAAACTGAATTATTTAGTGTGACACTTTGGTATCATTCAGAATTATTATTTGATTTGACTTAAACTTTGTTAGATGGATACACAACTATGACTAAGCTGAATGTAAAATAAATAGCAGGTTCATTCCATCTTGTTCCTTAAAAAGATATTTAATCTTTTGACCATTGTTGTGTGTGTGTTTTTGTTGTTGTTTTTAAAGTAGTTTATAATTTCTGTGAGGTGTCAGCCTAAAAATCCCCCCACACTGTGATCCTGATATGGACAATTGTACAGTACAGTGGGTACAAAGAGAGCAGAAGTTTTATTTGGAGATGTATGTTACTGAAAAAGAGGTTTTGCTGATTAAAAGACTGGGATTTTGCTTGTTGCTTTGCTTACTTTATTTATTAGTTGTATACATTAGTGTTTCCAGAATACAAAACAAAACATTTCTGCAATACATTTTAGATACAATAACCTACAATAGTACACTTGTTTTACTACAAAAAGTGAAAAAAAAAAAAATCACAACTTTTTAGTGAAAAAAAAAAATAAAAAAATCAAGCAATGGAAATGAAGCTTACACCAATACTGAAAAGTAAAACATCCATAACTTTGAAAAAGAACTTCCCTTCAAACCATAGGATTTATTTTCTTTGCAGTGTTACTTTTGATATGTCTTGAAACCTGGAATGAAAGTCTTAAATTTGCTTCATGTTGTCCAGAAGAGGACCATCAGACAGATGCAGTTTGGTCACTTAATTGTAACACTAACATTATATTCAAAACAGTGTAAGTTTATGCCTGAATGTTTTTGAGGATCTGGATGTAATTATCTAGACTAGAAGGCTAACATAAATGCAAAAACAAAGAAACAAACAGAAACACTCTTCATCTTGCTACTGCTTTAACTCTGTTGCTTATAGACAGTGTTCTATATGAACCTATTTTATTGTGAAAGGGATGTACACCAGTCACCTTGCAGTAGAAACTTCCTGATTTCTCTCTTGGCTACTAAACTGCTGAAACTAGGGTCATCAGTATTTTGGTATTCTGAAAAAAAATATGAAAATAGTTTTGCCTCTGAAATATTTGGGTATTTTTATCCCAGTTTAAATATTAATATATATTATTATAATTTAAAAATATAATATAATTAATAATTGTAGTAATCTAATTATTAAATGAAAATAATATAATTAATTATTATTAATAGAATATGAAGAACATACTAGTAGATAGCTGCTGAATGATGTTTTGTTTATCACTAGGAGTCATCTGCTATAAGTATCTTCTTTTCTAGTCTTCAAGTTGTATTCATTTTAGGTCAAACTTCACCAAACAGAAGCAGATCTGAGGCAAGAGAGGTGTACTGGTTTGGGTTTAATATGTTAGAGTCCTGTTGTCTGATCACCCTCTTCATAAAGAAGAGACATTGATCTCTGCTACTAATCTGTGTAAGGAAAACAAAGGCTTGAGCCACCTCCTCTCTGTCTTTCCTGAGGCACTAAGACTTCTCCCTGAAGCTGTTTTTTTTTTCCACTTGGTCCCTTTTATTTTATAATTAACTAGAATGCAAAGAGTAAAATAAATAAATTATTTTACCCACTTGTATATTGTGACAAAATTATTCCTCATGAATGGACTGTTTCAAGGTCTCTGAAATTAATGCTGTTAAATTCAGTGTTGCATTTGGGTGAAGTCCATCCTCTGCCTGTAGGCTTTGGGTAGTTTCTTTCTCCTCAGTTCCCCATGAGTTTGCAAAATAATCTTGCTTTTGTAACCTTTAGCTATACTAATAAAATGCATTTGAAAATCCTAGGTCTTTTGGAATAAAAATGGCTTTGTTTATAGGATTGATTTTCTTCAACTTATCAACCTCAAATGGGTATCTCATGCATGTTTATTTCTCCTGGCCATGCATAAAATCCACATAAATAAATGGAAAAATGCAGAATCCCTACCCACTTTTACATACACAGAGTTTTTGTAGACTTGGAGTCTGGCACTTACTTATTTGCAGTCACCTGTCTGAAGGCGGACAGGATTTTGGACTGGATAAAATGAAGAACCTGGCAGTTGAACTAGGGTGTCACACAGCAGCTCTGAATTCTGCACTTTGCTGGCTAGGACCTCCGTTTATATGAGCTAATCAGTCCTGACTGCAGAGCTACAGATCAAGGGGTAAGTAGGTCAGTTCTGTGGAGGTGGACTCTGTTTTGGTGAAAAAAGAGCAGTAAAATTAGTCAGGGATATCTCTTCTTCAGCATACAGTTCATAGAGATTAAATGCTTTGTGTTATAGCTACAGATAGGGTGGGTTTTGAGGCATGTTACAGCACAGAGTTCGGAGCAGATGCTGTCATTTTAGTGGCAATACCAGAGCAATTCAAAAACCCTTGTGGTAAGGGCATCTTTGTGAATTTCATCTTCATGAAATTATGGGTGACATGGCAAAGACAATGGGTGAGAGGAATGTATGTGAACATACATATAGAAAGTGTGAACTGAATAATATATATATCATATGATGTATATAAATAATGTAACAAATATTACTTTATTATACATGATATGGATTGTATGAACAAAAACTGTGCTTTGCCTAAAGCATGTGGGAAACTGATGGTAGAGCTAGAAATTGAACAAAACCTCATGTTAGGTATAAGATCATTCTTCAGTAACTGCAGCAAAAAGCTAAAGGAAGGTTTATTAGCTCTCATTTTTCAGGCAGTATTGCCCTCCTAAAGATATCCCTTCAAAAGATGGACCTTTTAAGAATGTCTGCAGATCTGGACACCCTCAGATTAACTGGGGGCACACATTTCAAAGGCAGGTGGTTTTCATGGCGAATTCTCTGCCAGCAGCCCAGATCCCTGCCGCAGAAGTAAAGGATAAATAGTAAAGGAGTTTAAATTTTCTCTAGCTGCCTTCTGTTGTGCATCAGCTTTGATCTGCCAGGATTACCTTGATAGGTGGGGAAAGTAGTTAATTTTCCTCTTTTACGTGACACTTGCCTTTCTCAAGGGGCTCCTGAGTTAGTGCCCACTATCTTTTAGGTGAGCTGAATGCAATACCAGAACTTGAACCTTTGTGGCACTGACTGGCTTCAGATGATGTCAGATAAGGGAGGCAATTGATGATTTTCATCAGTTTCAGTGCAGCTATTATCTAACTACAGCCAGCAAGTAGACTTTCTACTCTGATCAACCCACGATGCCACTTTCTTTACCTTGCCTTTTCCTATTTTCCACTGTGGCTCTGCAGAGCCTTGGTCCCTCGGGAACACTTTTTAAATATCCATATATCTATTTATCTTTCTCCAGCTGCACACTAAAGCTATGCTTTGTGGTGATACCTTCAAAAAGATTTGTCTGTGCTTAGATGACTTCTGCTATGCTTACAAAGTGAAATATGTTGTATTACCAGGTTCTTTTACTTCCTCATCTTTTGTCTTGGAGTCATATCTTTCTCTTTCTTTCTTTCTTTCTTTCTTTCTTTCTTTCTTTCTTTCTTTCTTTCTTTCTTTCTTTCTTTCTTTAAGGTTATTTGACACCATCCTTTTGTTCTGCTCTTGTAGCACCTGAACCAATGGATTCTCAGTCATGGCCAAGGCTCCTGACTTCTCCAGTAATACAAATATTTGGCAACAGAGTACAGTGTCTGTATGTTTTTAAACAACCGTCACATGGGAGCTCTCATGTCCTTGCACTGTTGTCAGCTGTTGCAAAGGACAGAATAGCAGATGGTAAAATGGACTAGAAAAAATGACTAACCATGACTTGAGCTCTACTTCTGCATGAGTAGTAAAGGAGATCAGAAATAATGCTGTTCTTTCTGCTGTGCTTCATCTTTTTGCAAACTTGTTGCCCCGATATCCTGACTGTGCACATACTCAGCACAGGATCCAGCCAGTCCCAGCGCTGTGGCCAGCTAACCAGCCTGCCTGCCAGAGGCTGTCATGGAAGGAGAGAGGTGGTGGTGGAGAGTGATGGCCAGGCTGCACATGCACCTCGCCTTAAAAGAGGTGCCTTGTTCTAAGGTATGCTCCTTAACTGCAGTGTCCTGTGACAGCCTCTCAAGCACCATGTACTGCTACCACATACTGTATCTATACTCCATCATATGGCTCAGTGCATCAGAGGTATATTGCAGACTGCCACAAGCAACAGAAAGGATGAAACCTGAAATGTGTAGTTTGTTTCCTTTCGGCTCCTTTTGAGCAAAAAGCCAAGCTACTCAGATGGTCACGACTATCCTGGAACTGATATGGGTATTGGTGGTAACCTTCAGGACTTTCAATGTGTGTTACCTCTCAGGGCAATCTGATCAGGAACATCATTAAATCAAGTGTGTAAAAAGTGAAATACAGCTTCTTCACTGGAAACAAGTCCTTTTGGCAGGGACCAGCCTGGCCTACCACCACAGTCTATGCAGGGAGTAAGCCTCCTCTGACCTCCTGAGAGGTCACAAGACCCAAAGGGCAGATAAAATAGCATTATGGCAATTCCTAACAAATCCAATGAGTCAGTTCCTGGTAATGATGAGACCCATGTGTGCATGAGTGAGATCATTAGCACTGATTTCCATTTTCATTGCTCTTGATGGTTATTTAAGAAAAGGGTATATTTTCAACTTTTAAAAAAAAAAAAAAAAAAAAAAAAAAAAAAGGTGATTTCCTACAGAAATAGGGCTTATGCAGTCATGAACTCTGTTTGCCAGCCTTCCTTTCCCCTCTCAGGAACTTTTATGCCCATCGACAAGGTTTGGTAGAAAGATAGCAATTTCAAAGTTGGTAAATCCCTGCAAGCTTCTTGAAAATAAGTGTCTGGATAGAAGAAAAAGACCTTGTTAGTGCTATGAAGGGCAAGAGACCAGAAAGGCAGCTCTTTCTGTTGGTCATCAGAGAATCCACACCTCTAGATGGCAGGAAAAGCTTCAGAGTTTGCATGTTATTAGACTTCAAACAGAGACACTTCTACTGGAGACTAAAAAAAAATCTTGCTGCTCCCAGAAAAAAAAAAATAATAATAACAATAAATTAATTAATTGTATAAAATCTACCCTATAACAGAATTGTCTGTATCTTGCTCTGTAGATTCATATGCTCCCATGTCTCTGTACAGATTAAGATTTAAGGTACTTATCAGTGGGAAATCTGTATTATCTCCCACAGGACTGCAGTCTCTCCTTCAGTACTAACATATTAAACTAGACTTCTTAAACATTCATATTAATTAGTCTGTAAGTAACCACTATCAAAATATGGTATGAATACATAATTATGAGGGTGTGTTGTCTGACAGGAAAATGAAGGTCTGATTCTGCCTCCTACAAAGTAAACAGCAGCTTCACTGCTAATTTTCTTATGAGAAATACCAAGCCCTGTGGCAGCAGAAACAGGAGACGTTTTTCCCCTTCCTGCCTCTCTGGAAGCACCATCCCACCCTTGCTGAGAAAACACTTCACTCCTCCTGGGAGGGGAGCTAGAAAGAGGAGTGTTTGGCGGCTATTATCAATATTCATGTACAGCTGCAATTCACAGCCTTTATTCCCTGCTGAAACATGCCGTTAGCTTCAGCAGGACTTGACCTGCAGAAAGTGGGACCCTGTTAGCAGCAGCTAGGCCAGACCAGAGCTGGTTATGCTCACTTGTGCATCCTATGTCCTTCTCGCAGAGAGGACAGTCTGACTCTTCCCCCGTGTCTTTGTCACCACTCCTGCTGCTTGTGAGATGGGGCAGCATCTCACAAATCATAATCCTTTGGCATAGGCTGAGGGCCTCAGGCATTGTAGAAGTTCAAGCTCTGCTGTTTCACTGGGCTTACAACAGTCAAAACATGTCTTTGTCCCAGGTTAGTGTGGTGCCAGAGCCAAAAAGACGCAGCAAGCTATGTGTTAACTTTCAAATATCAAGCCCACAGTTCATCCCAGATTAGGATCTTCTGATATTGGGATTTTTTTCTTTGTTTTCCCTTAGGTAAAAAGTAGCATGGTCTAGGAAATACAGCTTGGGAGTGGAAAACTGGAAAGTGATCTTAGATCTTGTTTTTCCGCTACTGATCTGTTTGCAGCCTTGGGAGAACATTAGGATATTATTTCTCCAGCCCCAATTACTGCCTTCTTTATTATGTGGTGGAAAAGAGTTCCCTTCTCTTTCCTGTCTTCAGGTTTTCCTTCTACTTGACTTAGCAAGAGCAGTATTTGTTGCTGGCACTGGAACCTCCCCCACTTAGCCAGCATTTTTTTGTGTCCTGCAGTTCCTGCGTTTCCTGTTCACAGCAGCAAAGTTGCACTGCAATGGAATGAGCAAAGGTAGAAGATGAGCTTGTTCCCAGATGCCATCTCAGGGCCCTCCGCACCTCAGTGCTGTGAGCAGCAAGTGTTCTGGTAGAGTTCCCAGCGTGTCCAAAAGTCTGGGTGCTCCATCATCCAGCATAGCTGCCCTGCTGTTTTAGGAAAGGATGCTCTGGCAAAACATCTCCAAAGTGACTACATCCAGCAGTGCTCTGTGTTGGCATAACTGGACAGGCATGCTTAAAGACATCATCACGATGTTTTCAATCTTGAGGCTTTACTGACTCTTACTGCAAGGCAGGCAGCCTTGTTGATTAAATCTCCTAACCATGTACTTAATCTTTATAGTGGCAGCACCGACCTCCCCTTGGTGCCTTGCTTAACAAGTTCCCACTGCAGTCAACATCAGTGACCCTGGTGGTGGCTGGACATTAAAGTCTGGGTAGAAATCCCTACTTTATTTTTACCAGATGACCATTGCATATCCATAATGGTGAAGGATATTTATTACTTTAAAAAAAAAAAAAAAAAAAAAAAAAACAAAAAAAAACCTGGGTGTGTAACAGGGTTTTCCAATGGGATTTTCTCCATATGTGCAATGAAAATTTTCAGAACTCCCTTCTAGGTGCTTAACTTGTCTTTTTTGCACCTGGCTACCTCTAAAAATGTGTCCTTCAGTCACTAATCACTTGAGCTGAACTGCTGCTTGTGAGCAAGCAGAGAGAAAGAATCTATATCTTGTTAGCAGACTCTTAACACTCGAATGTCACCCTTTTTTATTAGAATTTCCCACACTTGAACATTCTGTTGGCTTTCAGGAGAGCGAGAAGTTGAAATATGTCAAGAGATGAGAGAAAAGCTTATTCTCACCCTCTGTCTAAACGTTGCATGTCCTTGGGATTTCAGAAGAGTCCTGAAACTCCCAGTGCCAAAACCTTGAGTTTGCTTGAGATGTACTTAGCCAGAAACAAGTTCCCAAACACTGTGTGTTTTCACCAACTTTCACCTTTTACTAAGCAATGCTCTTTCTGTAAAATTAAACAGCTAACAGTCCCTACAAAATGAATATTTGCTAATCAGATTTAGTGAAGTCAGGACTGCATGTCAATGATGTGCTCAATAAATTGCTTAAACATGGGACCTTTATCACAGAATTTGACTATGGCAGTGATTATTTAACTAGAAACTGCCATGAGAGCTGCAAGTAAAGCAGGCTGCTATACTGACTGTACGTAGCCACTAGAGAGAGACATTATCCCATGTAGTAAACTGAAGTGTTTCACTTGTGCATGTCCAGGGACCTCTCCTCAGAGCTAAATATCCTGTTCATCCAGAGCAGATGATACGATTGACTCGCTGACTGTGTCTCAGAGGGCTGCAGCTGCGAGCACACCATGCACAGCATGTACAAGGAGGCCAATCTAAAATGCCCTGATGATGACAGGAGGGAAGGTGTTAATTTTATATTTATGTATTTTTCAATCAAATCAGCTCACCTGAGGTTAGACGAGGGAAGAAGCAGGTTAACTATTGTTCTTTGAAGGAGCAGGGCAGATGTAATCAGGCCAGCACAGATAGCTTCTTGCAGCGTAGCACTCAGGCATGCACAGACTTCTCAGGTTTTACAGACAGACCAATAGCAGATCTTATAAAACATACACTGAGCTTGCATAAGCCTATATAATTCTGTACATATTGCTGCAGAGCCCTCAGCACCAGAGGTGCTCTGTGGTGGCTGCTGAAAATAAGTAATGCTGGCCTTGCTTTGGCCAGATACGTTATCATCTTTGATCGCTTACAAGCTCCTTGCAAATGTTACCTGCTCCCTTCCAGCTGTAAACAGCATGGCTGGCGGCTGGCTGGGCACAGTGCCTTCTGCATTTGCAGACCTGTTTTTCCTAACTTTCTGGGCAGTGGCACAAGCCTTGTGTGGCTGCCATGTCTCTAAGTGATTTGTAACTGGTGTGCAGAGTTTTGCCGTGCTGTCAGTGGCAAGCACAGAGGCTGCACAGGTGTACGAGTGTTTAACGTGGGCTGCCCCATCCTGAGACAAGCAGGTGCTCTCCGATCAGAAAGGAGAACAGGGCAGAATGGAAACTTGCATGAATCGATAGCAGAAATGTCCATAAAACTAATGCTAGATTCAGGCTGATAAATGTGTGCTGCAGACTTGGATAATGCCCGGAGGTCAAAAGCAGCACATTTATTTGTAAAATCTGCCAAAACATTCAAGCTTCCAAGCACAGAAAAATGTAGTTGAAGTAACAGGGGCATGGCTGATGGTGGGAAATGTAGGAAGTCTGCTTGTGCTAACAATGCATCTGGGTACAAAAAGGGCTTGTCCTGTAAACAGGCGGGATAGCGCCTGATGCAGAGTGGGCCTGTGCATTTAACCTCGGAGATTTTCTGCTGTCGGGTGCCAGCTTTGATTCCCAGAAGAGGAATTCCTTAAGAGGGCAGTGAGCACTGCCTTGCTGTTTTGATGTCTCACAGAGTATTGACCAGGGATCTGTTATTAGGATCAAGTAGTTGTTTCCTATGTGATTAGTTGGTTTTACTTCAAGCAACTGCAGGCAACGAATGACAGGCAATGACTACAAACAACTGCAGGCAACGAATGACACTAGCATGGTGTGAGTTTTTGTGTGTGCTGTTTAAAAGTCATTAGGAAATCACACAGTTCTGCTTTTTGTTGCACATCTAAACAGTAGATAACAGGCATTTGATTTATGACTTGTAATTAGGTTATTTTATATTGGTTCTTTAACTTCTAGCTAGAATTTATATTACTGTATTTATTTGCACCTGTACTTCTTCTCAAGTTCTCAAAATAGCATAGAGATTCACATGTGAAAATTCCATTATACTTTACAGGCTGCTTTGAAAATCTCAGTATCAGCACTTCATTGCTATGAAGGTACAGATTCAGCTGTATGCAAACACGCAAAGCCATGGGTTTCCACTAGAACTCAAATAGGTGCATTTTGAAAGAGAGTATTCATTTTTTGTCTTGCAAACTAGCAAGCACTCGACTGAGGGAAGTCCTCAATCATTATGCAAATAATAAACTGGTAAAATCCCCTTTTTTCTTCTTTTTATAGAACAGCACACCCTTTAGTGCATCCTCAGAATTAATCTGTTTTAAGGATTGATTACGGTAAGGCATTGTAATCTGCTGCAACGTTAAAACATTGAAACAAAACCTCTGAAACCCTCCTTTTGAAAAGCTAACCAAGCATTGGTTGCAGGCAGGGGTATTTCCTGACCAGATCTGCTGATTCCGAGAAGCTTTTCTAGAATCTGGCACACTTTCTAGCATTTTAGACTGTTTCATACTTCTACTTGTACCACATTTTGTGAATACTGGAAAATTACCTGTAAACATGAACATTTAACTGAAAAGAAAACAACTGTGTAATACATACTCATGCATCACAGGATAGTGCAAACAGCATTTGAAAACTCTGTAAGTCAATAAAGAGTTTTGAGGTTATGCACTGAGTAAAGAACGTAGAATTACATACACACAACTACCATCTTGACTGTTGATAATGATTTCTCAAGATGAAAAAAATAAAAATAAAAATAAAAAAGTAAAGGAAAATGTTACCCTCAGCTTACAAAAGAAGAACAAAAAAAATAAGCGAGATGGATTCACAAAATGAGAAACATTTTCTGCTTCTCCTCAGCCTTTTCAAAAATGGACAGGGATGGGGCTTTCTGTCCCCCCCATCTAATCTGATGTCCAGCTCCAGGCCAACATGGCAAATTTTAATTTCTGGCTACGGTATGCCTCTGTCATTCTACCCAATGATTCGGTGAGTCCATACTGCTGTGCAGGGGATATAGGAGGAGATTCAGGAAATTTCTCAAGAGTTGAGGAGCTCAGCTGTGAGGGGACTTCAGTTTTCTCATTGTGAAAGAAATCTTCTGTGACAAAGTTGCAGCATTCCTGTCTACCAGCTAAATCTAGCTTCATTAGAGTTGTGCATAGGCACTACATAATTGACCTGATTTGCAGAGTGCTTTATTAAAGCTTTTTTTGACAATGATCATTTTGCCTAATGAAAAAAAAAAAGAAAAAAAAAAAAAAAAGTATTTTTGAGCCCTCACCCAAATGCAAATGACCTCTTCTGGAGCTTCAGAGACCTTTCTGTAGTGTATTTAAAAAGTCATTTAGCTACCGAGGTGACAAAATATTGAAAGAGTGGCTGTCTTTGCAATATATGAATTCCTGCCCAGCACAAGGAGCACACACAAATAAGGAGCCATTGTTTGGTGTACCCAGGCCAGTTTTCATCTGCATGCCAAGGCGGGGACTCTAGGAACTCAGGTGGCCAGTGCTGTGTGCTTACACACTCATGCTGTGTATATATACTTAATAAATTTCCTTTGCTGCTGAGTATACACTTCACCTTTGAGGAACTCAGAGAGTAAGTATTTTCACTATTTTGAAGATGGGCAAGTTGAGACGGGAGAAAGCCAGGGGCTTACATAAAGAGGGAAGTCCTTGTTAGATCAGGAGCATGAGGCTTACAGGTCTGGGTTCACATCATGCAACTACAGCACTGTGCAACAAAAACACGTTTCAAATGATTCTCATTTGTGGAGGGAAACAAGACCACCCAAACAAATAAATAAATAAGCCCCTTTCCTAGAGTGGGAATACATCCCATTAAAACATGTGTCATAAAACAGAAATGAAGGCTAAGCTTGTACCTGTCATCCTTTTTTTTTTTTTTTTTTTTTTTTTTTTTCTAATGGACTTTTAACTGAAGTGGCTGTTTATTAAAAGAAAGGAAACTTCTTAGGGTGGCTCAGCTTAATTGTGTTCTTGTTGGAGTGAAACAGGATGCTTGGCCCAAACCTGATTTCCTTCATTTCACTGTGTTCTGTCACAAGCACTTTTCCTGCATCCTGCAGTAAAACATCAGTGACTCTGCATCTTTTCCAGCATGGGGCACTTGAAGGGATGCGTGATCAAGGAAATTTTCATTTATCAGGCATAGAGGGAACTGGGATACCCATGGCTTACCGTGGGCAACTCTTCTGATCCACAGTTATCCCCTTTTCCCACTAGAGGGGGTTACATGTTCTAATTCAGAGCGCTACAACAGCCCCAGATGAGATGGAGCTGCCACTGTTCCACCTATATTTTTTAGCTGATACAGTTACCTCATAAATACAATAATGAGCTGACAGTACTAGGACTTGAGACCTTAATAACCGTTAAAAAATGTTTAATTACCAGGAAATTAGAGAGGTGTCTGTTAAGTGCTTAAATTTGCAACCTTCTGTCCACAAAAAAGAAATCCAAACACTTGCCTGAATCATAGCTAACTTCCCACACACTGGCTATAAGCTATATCTTGTTTATTTCTGCATACATTACTCTCAGTACATGATTAGATTTGTCACCCATGACCCAGTATGCTGTTTGCAATTATTTCTTATATTAAATTAATCACTACATATTTACTTTGAGAAATTATGTATGATATATCAATGCGTGCATGTGTATAAGTGTATGTGAACACATGAACTTTCCTGATTGCCTTTCCTCTTATATGGCAAATTAAAAATAACTGCATTCAACCCAGTGGAGCTATGCTAGACTATCAAAGACTGGGGGAAAATGGCTACACAAACTTTTATTTATTTCCCATTTTAACTATTTCCACTTACATTCTGAGTTTTGGGGGTATGGACAGTCAAATCTCTAACAGCAGATATGTGAGCACTTGTAGCTCCAAGTTTTGAGGTTTTTGGGGTGGACTCTACTTGGTTTTGCTTTTTCTACCTCCCACGTCTTGTGGTTGTGCCTGGGTGGGGTGATCTGCATACATACGGACTCCCACTGTATCTTTGGGACTTTGTGCAGCAGTAATACTACCCAGAGGACTACTTAGCAGAATCAGATCCTTTGTGAATTATTTACTGGGTGAAACTAATTCCTATGGCTTGTGACTTTTTCCTTCGTAATATAAAGACTATCGTTTATACAATGATATTTAATTTGTAGTAGCTCGTTTCCTAGGAAAACTAAAGCTTATGCTATGCATAGAATCAGGACCTCCAACTGTGTTTGTTTTGTTTTGTTTTAAAGGTTTCTATGCCTATTTAGTTTCCACCTAATCTTTCAGATTTTTCAGTCTCCTGGATTTCTGTTCCAAACTGTATTTTGCTTTTCACTGCAAGACTTTCTCTGTCTTTTCTGAACATCACTAATTCTCAGCAGAACTGACACTCGACAACTTCCAAGCTGGAGATGAATTTACAAACCAGATCCATTGTGTCTGAGTGGGTTCAAAATGAGACAGAAATACTTCTAATCTGTTAGATTTCTGAGGTGCTAATTACTTTGCCATCTTGTATTTGCCTCCCAGTGCAAATTGGCAACCTGAATGCTATGAGGAAGTCTTTTAGGAATCTTTTAAGAAAATGATTTGGAGTAATTTACTTCTGCAACAAGCAACTTTCTTGAGGAAGGTGATCACTGGCACCTATACAGTTGTGATAGTGGGTATTTAAAGCCATAAAAAAAACTTCAGCTTGAAAAGAAACCAGAATTACCCATGTTAAGGACCAAAGATTAAACAACCTTTTATGTTTTTTTTTACTTTTCTCTGTAAACATAGTGTTCTTTATCCACATATGAAGGGTGGACTGGAGCCTCCAATACATACTCATACAAAGTCCTTTCTTGACTTTTTGCCTGTGTTCTTTGCCATGATAATAATGAATTCACGGGTATGGTGTTTTGCATAACCTCAGTGGATGATGAGCTCAGTTACACCTTGTTGCAGAGAAGCAAGGCAGAGATGGGAGGAAAACAATATTGTGTTTAAAGCAATGGCCTTGTACCTTCATGGAGTGTGTGCACAAACCCTTATTGGCACACAAATTAACTGTATTTTTTGAAGTATTACATTGTTTTGTCTTCTGGGCTGCCTGGAGTTCTTCCAAGCACAACTAACAAAGGCTTGAAGAAAGGATTCAAAACATCATGGGGGAAAAAAAAAATCTTTGCTACAGACTAGAATGGCTTCTGGTGTGTTGCCAGGTAAACAGGGGAGGGTGCATTGAGCTAATGCAGTGGCAGCAGTGAGCCCTGTACAGGTACCCAGCTTTCCACACAGATGTCAGGCAGCCGTCACTTCCCAGACTATGGGGAGGATGATCAGGGTGCAGCAGAGCAACAGGTCTGAGGAGGAGAAAGGGGCATTCCTTCTGGGAAATGGTTGGGCGCACCACTTGAGTTTTTTTCTCTCTCTCTCTCTCTTTTTTTTTTTTTTTTCCTTGTTTGCTTCTTGTCTCTCTCCCCTCTGCTCCCAACCAAAAATATGGTTAATCACAAATGAAATAAAGGTTTGTCCAGTCAAACATTAGATAGATGCACTGGGTAGAAATTTTCTGTCTTTATGTAGACATATGAAACTCTAGTAGTGAACTACAGTAGTGAACTTTGAAGCTGAAGGCAAGCTACGCCTTCAGAAATCAAACCATCCCAAATGATGATAATACCCTACTCACTGTAAGACCATACCAAGTTTGCGATTGCAATCAAAGCTTCAGTTCAAATTCTGTAATAGGTTACCTTCTCTTTGGGAATCAATGAAGGCTGCTCTGGACAGTTCTAATAGTAGGTTTCATCATACAGATAGAAATATTCAGTGTCTGCTCACACAATGAAACATATAGTTTCACTACAAATGATTTTACCAACACCCAAACCTTAAAACCCCTTAGACCTTTCAGTTGATTTGTCAAAAAGAGTATGTTAATGGTAAAGCAAAATATCACATGGCTGTGTGTGTACTTACTTTCCTTTGTAAACCTGAAGCTTATTAACCTTTCATTAGAAAAAGAAACCAAACAGCTAAACCTTGGTCCTCGGTCAGCCATACAAGGACTTGGCCTATGGATGCAGTTTATAGTGGGTACAATTTATCTATGTGCAGTGTCATTGGAAGCCACTGTCCATCCTGCCTAGAAGCCCCCCAGCTGCACCAAGCACATGAAATGTGTCATGAGAGGCAGAAGCGCATGGAGATCCCAGCTGTCCCCCTGCCAGGTAGCCCCAGCTCTGGCTGTGGACATACCTCAGCAGCTTCCTGCAGGGGCAGTGCTATACCCAAGGGAGGCCCAGTTAGCTCTTTTTACTGTTTTGCCCCTGAAAACACAGATCCCATGGAACACAGCTGCCAGGATGATAATTGTTTTCAACCAGTGACATTCTTCATGAATGCTACAGTTTGAGAGGGGAATATTTTTGATCTGCTATCCTTCCCCCAATCCCCTCATCTGCCATAAGATGATTATAATCAATTGGCACTTATACAACACATCTGCTAACCAGCCAAAGATCTTTAAAATTGCTTCACCTACTTCTGTTCTCCTTTTTTCGAAGCAGGGATGTTGAAGCCAGAGGAGCTGACATGCCTTTCTCTGGGTCCCGTAGGAATTAATGACAGAGATGCAGCTGAAACTGGGCATGAATCCTGAATTGGCTGGTTTTCTACCCTGGGTTTTCCCCAGTGCTTACCTTAAGCATTTTCTCTCCTCCCATTTCTGTCTGACATCCGTTACCAGAAATTTTCTAATCTCAGAATTATGCAAGGGAGCATATTTTCAGTCATAGGATGCTCACATGCTTCCCAGAACAGGGGGAACCCTAGCCCTCCATTGCACACTTGTTGCCTGATGCACGCACACATGCACACCCAAGAACCGGTTTAAACCTGACCATCAGGGAACTGATTAGGCCAAGGGGGTAAAAAGATGAGCTTGTGAATTATACTAACAAGCAAGATTGTGTTTACCACCTCTGTTGAATAAATCTGTCCAAAACCTGTCGTTCCTCTCGCTACAAAAATAACGTTCATCTGCATGCATTCTGCTCTGATGAGCTGTGTCACACACAGAAATGGTAATCCTGCCACTTATCAGTGAGCTGCTTTTTAGGAAAACAGCAGGTGAGGAGGGTAAACAGGTTGTAGAGGAAGGTAACATGAGAGTAGGACAGGTGATTAGTTTTCAATGTCATTCCCACAATTCAGCAACTAAACAGACTGTCATTCTGAACAAAGGGAGCTTAATTGGGAAAAGATAGCTTTTCCAGGTCTTCAATGCTTCCAGAGATGCTAACTGTTCCTAAGTAAAACACCATAGCCTGCTATAAACTAAATACTAATTCTTTAATTCTCCTGACAGCAGTGAGCTTTCCAATGAAGGCCTTTACTATTACAGTATCTCTACAAAACTAAGGATGAGAAAATAATATTCCAGATATAAACAGCTGGAGTCTGGGTGGGAGAGACATCACAGGCCCAGTGGCAGAGGGCTTCCCCCACTGCCAAGGAGACCCTGCTGCTACCAGGCACTTACTGCTTTGCAGTGATGGCCAGGAATTACAAGTGAGCTTCCGTCCACGGGACGGCTTCCTCAATACCCAGTTTATCATTCACGTGCCCACTGGCCCATCCTCTTGTTTTGCATGGTCTTCTTTCAGGGTCTTTTTCACACTCATGTTACTGCATAAGTGCTTAAACAGAGGCAATCTGCTTTTTAGGAGGTTCCACCCAAATACCAGGCAGCCCTTCAATGCTGTCTGGGGGAGGGAGCACAGGCACAGGCTGCCCAGAGAGGCTGTGGAGCCTCCTTTCTTGGAGATCTTCAGAAGCTGCCTGGATGTGGTCCTGGGCAGCCTGCTCTGGGTGGCCCAGCTTGAGCAGTGGTTGGACCAGATGGCCTCCAGAGGTCCCTGACAACCTCAGCCGTTGTCTGATTCTGTGAACATTATGGTTGGAGAGTCCTTGGATTGTCTTTGTCTATAAGCCTGGCTTCTAATACCAGCTTTGGGTTCACAAATACCAGCCCTGCTTCTGGATTGGAGGGTGAATACAATAGAGTTTTATGGCAGATTTCTTTTCTGAAGAGAAGTACTTCTGTTTTTCCCAAACTTTTCAGTTTGTTTTGAAGTCAGTAAAGATATAGAAAAAAATAGGGGGAAAAAAGGAAAAATTAGAAAAAAGAAAGCAGAAAAAGAAGAAGGAGGAGAAAGAAAAAAAAAAAAAACAAAAAAAACCTTCTGATCAGTTTTGTATTAGTTCTATTATTATTATTATTATTATTTCCTTATGGGCTGTCTTCTTCCCTTCTGTCCTTCTTTCCCTCTCTGTCTCTTCTGCACAATAAGCTGAAGCTGGTGCCAGTGGCCGGGGAAGCCTTGGGTTTCCCTGCCCACTGCCCATGGGCTTTCCCTTTATTCCAGCAAATGCTGGGACAGTCCCATGTTCAGCCATCCTGTGTTTCCTGTGCTCCTCACCTGTACCATCAGGTACTTCAATTCATGATCAGAAGAGAAAATAAGACCATTTAAACCAATCCAAAACAAAAGTTAAGTTTTTTACCAGTGAAATTGCCAGGCTGTCAATAACAGTTCTTTACATAAACATTTTTGGAAATAGGTCATTGGCTTATTTGCTTCTTTATTTAACTTTTATTGGAGAGAAGTAGTTCAGTGGGAATTAAAAAAGGATTAAAAAAATAAAAGAAAAAAAAAAGAGAGAGAGAGAGAGAGAGAGGGGCTTTCCTGAATGGCCTTAATTTTTATTTGGTGAAAGACTTGCAATCTAGTGTTCAATGTCAGAACGGAGGGTGGGATACAGGCTCTCCTTGAAAACTCTTATGTGCTGTGATGGGAACTGTGGAAACAGGACCACCAGTCACGTGGCATATAGTGAGAAATATTGTTGAAATGAACCTTTTTTTAAAAAAATACTATACACACCAGTAGTGTAAGGAGATATATATATATATGGTGATCGTATGCATATATGTTTTGCTTATATTTCTTTTCTGGTGACTGAAGAGAAGCTATTTAGGGACACATAAGTGCCATTGACTTTCAGTCAGATAGCAGGTATGTAAATGCTTTTGAACAGTTGCATCAGTTGTGTGACAATATTTTTAACATGCACTAGAAGTTTTGCTCTTCTGCAGAGAAAAGGGTTTGGATGCTTTTAATGCTAAAATTAGCATGTTGAAATGTTTTAGGAATATCTGTGCCTTTGCTTTGATTAGCTGTGATCTGATTCTCATTGAGGTTCAGTATGGGAAACCTCTGAAAGATGTAGATAGCTTTGTATGTTTATATATTTTTGCTGCCTTGTGTTGCTGATATGTAGCACTTCCTATAGCTAGATGATATTTGCATATTGTATATAATTATTGTTTATGTAATATTGTTCAATTTCTAACTTAAATGGATCATTAAAGCTGTAAAGTTCCACAAAGTAGCTCTGCAGTGTAAAATAACATGATGTAAATTATGGCATACATAGCATGTGCTTCTTTTATTGCGGAATATTTGCTTTTACCACAGACACTTATGAAAATAGTAAGAAAGTAATGTGTTTGTTTGTTTTTATCATTATTTATAATTTCTAATGCTATGTTTTAGATCCTGTTTCACAACCAGTCAGATACTCTTGTTGAAATGGTAAGGAAGCCTGAATAATTTGATCACAGCAAAGGACCATTCTGATTAGATAGAGTAAGAAAATGAAAGACACAAAGCGGTCTCCTCTTCTGGATGCATCCTGACTACTAGAGTAGTTCCCACAGTACTACACAGATAGCTAGGTTCATTTTGGAGCATCCAGCTGTGAGGTGACACACTTAATGCACCAGTGATCTAATCCAGTATAGAAAATCTTTGGGGCCTGATCCTCCAGTGCCTCTCACCTTGTGCAGTCATTTGTAGTGAACATAGCCTGAATGCCTACACTGCAAAACCAGAATACAAAATATTTTGCACTGCTTGTCCTTCACTGTATACTTCCAACCGCATAAGCAGGTGAATGAGGTGAGACAGACTTCAAGTTCTTAAGAGAATTTTATTTGTATGGAATTGTAAGACTTTTTGTTTTCTTTAAGAGTAAAATATATGGATGTATGAGCCTTCTAATCTTATGAGCATTATGTAGGATACTTTCAGAGCAACAGAATGTGCACACTTAAAAATGTGCAGGTCTAATAGTCAAAACACAGATTATGACAAGTACTAAACCTGAGACCTTCTCCAGAAATTCATATGTTGCTAGATAGTTTAAAGTGTTGTTTTCCTAACCGAGCAATCATTTGAGAAAAGGAGTTCCACTGACAATTTTAAATCAGTGATTGCCCTGTTACCAATACAAATGACATTTCATTGCATTTCAGCCTCCTCTCCTTTTTGTTTTTATGATAGTAATTTAGTGATATCAGAAGTTGTATTACTCTATGAGGGATGGTAGTGCAAAAAAAAGAGTTTTGTGTTAAAAATATTGTAACAAAAAATGTATATGCTCTATGATTTTTCAACAAATCCCAACTAGCAGAATGAACTTTCTTGTAAGAAGTATCTGTGGCTGGGGATATTGCCTTCTTTCTTTCTTTCTTTTTGCTTTATCATGCTAGATGATAAACCTATGGCAAATAATAACATTTGGATGGCTATGTTCAAAATTAGACATTTTCGTCAGTAAGAGGAAATTGAGTAATTTTTCTGTCCTTTTACAGATTTCTTTCTTTTGTTTTCATATAAGGACCCCTGTACAGATATTAATCTTAATAAAACAGTATATACAAATCCTTGTTCCTTTGCTAATGATAAGACACCAAGTGCTTAGTACTGCTAAACCTTACTTACAGGAACTGTCCTCTATTTTCAGAAGTCACAGATGACTCCAATTACCTCCTTTTTTTTCAGTTGATCACTAGCTTTAGGAAATGGGGCTAGGTTTAAATAAATAAATAAATAAATAAATAATCTGCTCTTGGAAAACTGTGTCATCTCAGGCACCACAATTTCTTCAACTTGTAGAGCACCCAAAACTGCTAATCACTTTGAAAACTTTATGTTGCAGTCCTTGCTTGAATTTAATGTGCATGCTGTGCATAATGCTGTGCCATGCTGACATACCTGAATTACGTGGGGGTCTGGAAGTACCACACATACATTGTCCTAATGGTCCACTCTGGCTAATTAGTCCTAAGTGACCCCCACTGAGCCATGCAAGACACATTACTCATGGTCTCTATACGTAAGTAAGCATCGCTACATGGTTTCTCATCTTGCAAGTGCTTACTCCACCTCCAGTGGAGGCTGCCCAGAAAACACTGTTAATTAACCTGGTGGTGGGGTAAACAGACAAGAAAGAAAGGGGACACCCAACATATACGCATTAGAATGCCAGCTAGGATCCTGGACTGGTTCTCTGCTTTTTGAAAGGCACATAAGTGAAACTGGGGACATGCAGGTCTCTGTGCCTTAGGCTACAATATTTCCTATGAACCATAGCATAGAAACTGTGGTCTAGGGATGCTATCATTTGGTTAGCTATTGTGGTGTAAAGAAAGGTGTGTTTTTCCTATTTAGGTGTACATGGGGGAGGCATAGGATGCTTTCATGGTCTTTGGAGCACCATGGAGACATGGGTAGGCTGAGAAGTCAGATTTTGAAATGGACTGTGTGACAATATACATACTTATTCATTTCTTGGAATTTATGTAAATTTTGGGGTAATCTGAAGTATGGAATAAGACTGAAGTTGGAATAAGAAATAGGCGACTTTGTAACTGGATTTGTGTTTAGGAAAGACGCAAATATAAATAAAGTGTTTGGGGGTTTAGGTCTTCCTTCCTTTTCCTGGGGAAGGGTTCAGAGATTCAGATGTGAGCTTGTTCAAGAGATTTGGGAAGATCTGCCCTAAACTGTAGCTTTGTAAACCCTGCACTGGGCCCACTTAACTGTTTGACATGTGAAAATATTGTGTTAATGAAGTTTCAGCTTGCTTCTTAAATCCATCCTTGTGACCATCTTTGTTCATCTGTGTGTCCTGAGAGATTATGCTTTTTACATATCTGAGTAATCTAATTGAAATCTAGGAGTTACTAATTGGAGGATGATAGATGAGTGTTGCTTGGGCCTTTAATCCATTTTTGAAACTAAAAGCTGTTTACAGATTCTTGTAACATTTAATTTTTGCTCAGCATGGACAATTAAAGCAGCACCTTACCTTTTTCAGCTAGCTCCCCCCCCCCTTTTTTTTTGTTTTGTTTTGTGTGCCTGCAACCATTTAAATTACAGAAGACCTAATCAGCATTTAATTTAATCAACATATCCTGTTTCTTTCAGATTTTGTACCTATCTTCTACTAAAAATAAACATATTCCTTATTTAGTTAATAAGGTCTAAATGGGGTATCCAAAGTACATTTCAGACCATTAGCTATTCTGCTGGAGCACAATTTAGTTTGAAGAACCAGCTAACAAGAAAAGGGTTAGAGAGTGCTATTCAGGGACACAACAACAGCATACTTATGTTCCCTGGGAAGTTATTTGGATGTCTTTTTGAAACATCATAGCTGGGACACTGTTGCCTCTGAGGGCAAGGAGACAGGACCCGCACAAAAGCAGATTACTTCAATTTAAGTAAGAGAGGCTTTTCCTTATGACAGAAATCAGTGCAAGTAACATCCTGATTTTGGGATGGAGAAGCAGATAAGCCACGCTGAATGTAAAAGACAATAGTGATACTTTGATTGATTAGGACCACATAAGGGTGTTACTGGGCTGACACACTCTGATACAAAAACAGATGTTTTTTAAAGTTCCTAAATGGTTTCTTCATTTTGATACGGCTTTAAGACTATCATGGGTGCTCAATAATTCAATTAATTTGGAATAAAGATAATGTTGCTTTATAGACTTGAGCTTTATTCTTCAGTGCAGTCATTTATACCTCTTAAAGGTAGTAATTAATATTTTCCTTACAAGACAAGTTGCATTTTACATCAGTAGTTGTGAAAATGAATGCACTGAGACTGGCATACTAGAAAATTGAAGTGGTATGAATTTTCTAGGAGGATGAGGCAAGAAGGCACGCATGGCAGCTTGTGGAGAATGGTAGTGAAGGGATGAACTCAAGCAGAACTGGAGACAGGTCAGTTCTGCACAAGCAGAGGTCTACCCGTATGTTTTTTCCACATGGAGTCAGGACTAAAAATATCATTGTTAAACACCTAGGTACAGGGGATGGGTGCAAGTTAGTGAAAGTGGACCTGTGTATAAATCACCTTCACTAACTACATGCAAATCGATTTTTAGGTGTGCACTGCTCATTGTAAGGACAGGCAATACCTTTCATTTCAACACAGTTGCGTTCCATGTATTCAGCTAGAACAGAATCAGTCTTAAACGGTGTTCCCCTGGTTTCTGGAAACTGAAAGTTAGCCAGAACTGTGCAAATTTCCACCTGAAAATATGTAGCAGTCTTTGTTTTTGTACAGTAGCCTACCTTTCATTGGCTAAGCCACACTGAAAACGTTCTTTTGTGCTTTCTTTAGTTATTCGGGGTGGAAAAGTTGCTTGAAGCTGTGCTCCCAGCTGTGTCCAAGCCATGTGTACTAATATTCAACATTCTGTGTTCTCAAAAATGCAGAGCTAAATAAGGATATGTCTTTAGGTTCTACTAAAAAGCATTTGGTTGACTGAAAATTTTGAAATGAGTCAGAGATGGTAACAATCTTCCTTTACCTAAAAACAAAAACAAAAACACACACACACACACACACAAAACAAACAAACAAACAAACAAAAACAGAATGAATCCTCAGCAATTAACAGCAAATTAATTAATTATTGCCATTAACAATTATTGTTTTAAAAAGTGTTTGGAATTATGACGATAGAGGCCTTGAGGGATGAAATATTGCCATTACTTAAGCAAAACTCAAATGCAGCTAGTATAAGACCAATGGGACTTCATATATATATATAATTCTCTCTTCCACTAAATACCTTAATCCTATTGTAGAAGTAGAAAAATTCAGCTCCTGTGGAGAGCATAATACGATCTCACACCATTGTGCTTTTGATCTTAAATAAAATGCACTCACATTTGGCTTTTTCTCTTTACTCCAGATTAGTTTTGGACCCAACCACCCTAATTCCTTTCTTGTGTTGAACTGCAAGGAAATACACCATAACTGTGAGGAGCTGGCAGAAAGCAAGGGAAGGGGGGGGGGGGGGGGGCCGCGCTTATAGGTGGGATTTATTTCAATAGAAAAGAGCTCAGAAAGACTTGGGGAGGACACGTGTACTCCTGCCAGCCTAACCCAGAGACGTCTGGCAATAGGTGCCTTGGTGTTGCACTATCTGAGCTCAGGTGGAGCTGCATGCTCCACAGATACAATGGTTGGGGTCAGTGGCTTGGGGTGCTGGCCAGCAGAAGCAGGGTTTGTGTGAAATGGTGGGGACTCAAGACGCAGGGCTCGGATGACCAGTGTGAGCACAGACAGGGCAATGCAGGGCAAAACTTTGCCATTCAGTGTGTAGGTACCTTTCTCAACCATCTCGACTTGAAGCGGGTGAGGCAAGTTTGGGTTTTGGTGTTGCTGCGGGGTGTGGGTGGGTTGATGCAGCTGGACCATGGGCCATTGCCAGACTGGCCTGCCTGGTTCACTGAGGTAGGGCAGCAAACAGCTCGTGAAAGCCACGCTGGCCCCTGGAACCCTGAGCCAGGCCATGCTGCTGCAGAGCTAAGTAATCCCGCTCCTCTCTCCCAGTCTGGGTTTTCCTCCTGCGAGAGGAGTAGCAGGAGCAGCTGGGAGGGCTGATGCTTGCGTCTGCACAGTGCCGGCCAGCCTCCTGCCCGGCAGTGGTGCGTGAGATCCGCGCTGCACCCATCCCACCCGCAGCACGCCCGTGGGAGCTCCTGACACACAACTACGGAGGGAGCACAGGCAGAAACATAGCTTCAGCTTTTTAATTCAATTTTTTCCCCCTCCTTTTCAGTTTTCCTCTTTTTTCCCCCTTTTTTCCCATCAGGGTTACCACCCTCCCTCCCCACTCCTACGGAGAGGTCTGAAGTCAGCAGTTGTGAACAGTCTCCGTGCTGTTAATGGTTTGCATCTTTTTGCATCAAAGGGTAAAAATCACTTAAAATCACTTAGGGACACGCACACAATGAAAAGATCACATACAGTAACGCATACAAGCAGGGAAAAAAAAAAAAAAAAAAAAAAAGGTTGTAATGCTCATGAATTCCAGATGACGACTTTTTAAATCCCCGAGAAGGCGGTGAAATTGTTTGATTGTTCTTGTTAATTATTGGACTCGTCCCAGCATCAAATATTTGCGGGAGATAAGGCTTCCCTTACGAATAACAACCCGCCTTGCTCCTCTCGGATCAGCTCGTCTCGTCTCGGGGCGGTCCTGAATTGCCCACTCGCGGCCAGCCGGCTTGCACCAGCACGTGGGGCAAGCCAAAAAAACAAAAGACCTCGGGGGTGGGCGGCTGGGGGGGGACGGGATCCGGGGGTGGGCAACGGGGGGACCCCGAGCGGGGCCGGTCCCCGCGCGCCGGCAGCGCGCTGCCCGCCGCCTCTTTGAAGTACGGGGCGGAACGAGCGGCGGCCGAGAGGGACCAACGCGGCACCGCACGACCGCACACCCCACAGCCCGCCCCACACCCCGCACACCCCCCCCCCTCCCACCCCCCACAACCCACCCGTGAAGCCTCCGGGGGGCGACCGGCCGGGCCCCGGCTGGGCCAGCCCCGGGACGCGGCGGCGCTCTCCCGAGATGGCGGACAGGAGGTAACGGGGAGCCGGGGGGCTTCGGAGTGGGGAGAGGGAATGAGGGGGGGAGGCGGGCGGGGACGGACGGGACCCCCCCCCAAAAAAAAAAAAATAAAAAATGCGGAGCGTTATTTGGAAGAGCCGCGGCTCTTCGAGGAGCCCCCAAACTTGTGTGTGGGTCCGCACCCGGCACCGGGATCCCGGAAAGGGGGGAGGCTGCCGGGTGGGGGACACCCCCACACCATCCTCCTCCTCCTCCTCTTCCTCCTTCTCGTCTTCCTCCCCCCCCTGCCCGCAGCAGGAGGGGGCTCCCGAGGCCGAGGTCCGGCGGCGTCCCCCGCGCTGTGGGGAAGTTAACGGGGGGTAGGGGAAGGGCTCGGTGCCCCCCCCAGGACTGATGACGAAGATGAAGATGATGATGGTGATGGTGGTGGCAGCGGGGCAGCAGGCGCGTCACTTACCGTCTGGGCCGGAGCGAGGGAGCCCCGTTGCGCAGGGGGAGTCCCCGCGCAGCCCCCTCCCTGCCGCCTCGCCTTCCTCCTCCTCCTCCTCCCTGCCGGGGTGCCGGAGGTGGCCAGACACCGCGCGGAGAGCTTCTCCTCCCCCATTGTTCCCAGACTTTTTTTTTTTTTTTTTTTCCCTTTGCCTTTTGTTATTTGCCCTCGCATCGTGTTGTCTCCGAAGCCGCCTCATGACCGGCAAAGGGATTTCACCTCGTCCTTGAGCGACAGACAGACACGCGGGGGGAAGAGAACGGGACGGGGGGGAAGGAGGAGGGGGGCGAGGCAGAGCGCACCCGTCACCCCCGGCCCCGCCAGGCCCCCGCCGAGCACCCGGCGCCCGGAGAAGCCGAGCGAGCCCAGCGGGTAGGTGCGCGGCCGCCGCCGCCCTCGGCTTTCCCCTTCTCCTCCCCAGCCCCGCCGCGCACCTCCGAAGTTTCACACAACTCCTCCCGCCCCCCTCCCTTTTCCTCCTCCTCGTCCCCTGAACAGCCAGCCGTGCCCCCCCCTCCCCCCCACGCTTTGTCAGCAAAGTTAGGGGGCCTTCATTTCCCCCCCCCCCCCCGGCTCGGGGGCGGCACGCTACCGCCGGGCCAGGGGGAGAGAGAGCCCATGGGAAGCCGTGGGATTTTGGGTAATAAGTGTGGGAATCTGCCAGGGGAGTAGGTCGAAGAGTGATTTGTTTTCGTGCTGCTCATGAATAATGGCCTCTAGAATTTATTTATTTATTTTTCTTAAACCGGCAGGCCAGATGATTTATTTATTTATTTATTTATAGTGAGGTGCGTTTTGCTCCATTTCTGTTAGAGAATGAAGTGTTAACTTCAAATTAAAAAAGAAAATAAAAACAGTTTTATTCTAGTTGTAGTACTGGAAGATATTGTGTCCTGGCTGTCCCCCTCCCAGTTTAAAGAAAGGCAGCAGCCTGCCATCCTGAAGTGAACCACTCAGATTAAAAAGCAGTCTCTTACATGAGGGGCTTGTACCAAATTCTTCATCAACATATTTTACCACCTGAAGTGTACCTGAAAACAGCTACTTTTATCAGCTGCTGTTTCTGTATCCCCTTAATCCTACCCAGTGCTGAAACATATACATCACTGTCTCCAAAATGAACTCTTCATCTTGAAAATGCGCTATTTACAACTGGTAAACCAGGACACTTTTGTTTCTATTATTATTATTTAGCTATAATATCTGACGAACATATTGCCAGCTTTGTTTTATGAGGCTTCTCCAGCTGAAATGGGAAAGGCTGGCATGGATTTGTTGTGTATTGTGCAGGGATAGCGTGGCTATTCTGTCATAATTTGAACATGAGAACCCAATAAACACGTGGCCGTTATGTGTGGAAATCCTGCAACAGAGCTTTCCGGCTGAAATTAAACTGTTTTGATTGAGAGTTACACTAAGGAGTACATGACTTGAAAGCTGCAAGTGTCTTTTGTAAACAGATGGACAGTTTGAAGTTAATTCAGTTAACATGTGCGTGCACATGTATCTAATTTTGCCTGCTCTAAGTTTTTCTAAGCGATGGAAGCTAATAGATGCTTTTTAGAAAGAAAATAAAAGCATGTGAATTTTGTCAGGAGATGCTTGAGCTGCAGCTGTAGAGGCTCTTACGGACTGTGATCGTCCTGTTGTCATGCTTGTTTAGTATCAGGTGAGAGTTGCAGAGAGCTTACTGCGTTCCAGTTAAGTATGTGGGTAGTTTACTAATGAATTTTGAAACGGTAAGATAACGTTCCTGGTGTCACTACGTTGAAGAAGTATAAAAGTGGTTAAATGTGCGCATTGCTGCACCTTTATCGTACGTACTACCTGCCAAAACCAGTTAGGTAGAGCAGTATCATTAAACTGTCAGATGTATTGTTTACAGTGGGATAGTTCCTTAGTGCTCAGGATGGAGAAACAGCAACTTTCTGTTACTCATCGTGAAATTGTACCACTACATTCCAAGAAGGTTTTTTAAGTGGCACAGCTAGCTATCACTACATAAAGCATAGAAAGAGATTGAGACTTGGCATCTCTGACAGTGCTGCTGTAATGTAACGTGCACACAGGAGCTTTTTTTCTGCCTGCCGCTTGTACTTAGCCTAATGTAAAACACTGCGATGCTGGCATATGGATACACCAAAAAATAGAGCATTTGTTGAAAAATAAGAATTCCAGCATTTAGGAGAAAGTAAATGAACAGTCCTTCTAAAAATACAACAGTATGCTACAATATTGCCAAAGTGCTGCTGGGACACTGTTGTAAGCTGTCATATTTTTTGACCATTATAAATAGATTAGTATTATTATTACAAGGATTTTTTTCCTGTTAGCAAAGAAGATTTTTCCCTGTTTTCTGCATAAGGAGTCTTGCATGTTCCATGACTGGGCGAAGGCAGTGGGAGTGTTGCTTGTGAAGGAAGTGGGCAGCTGGGCCTTGCACCGTGGGAGTGGCCCTTGGGAAGTCTGTGGAGTCTCCTGAACTGTAAACTCTTCTTTGTAGCCTCAGTTTTGCTGATATTCCCCATTTCTAAAAGACATTAGAGATGGTCTAATTCGTCATTCATGATCCATTATCCAGATCCAGATCTGGCTTAAGCAGTTTACTGATTTAGGCCTGAAACAAGAACCAGTGCTCAGCGGTGCTGAAACATTGGGAGTGTTTGGGAGTTTTCTTCCATTTCTGTGGTGTCCATAGACCAGATTAGGAAAACTTCCTTTCAGATCAGTGACCAAACCATAAGACTGTGGGAATTTGAAGCAAGATCTGTTTCCCTTTGTGAAATTTAGTAACAGATAAGAAAATTCAGGTCAAGACCAAGCCATTACATTCACATCCCACATTTAGTTATGATGCAATTACTCCTTCATTGACATTCTGTGGAGAGTGGCTGCTACAGATAAAGTGGATTTCAGAGTGCTTGTGTACAGGCTCTTAAAGCAGCTTGAGTTTGCATGTAGCTTGCTCCACTGGTGGACATGTAGGAAAGTGTGAGACTGTCGTTCTTGCAGTACCATCCTCTGTGTCTCAGGCATCTTCAAGATTGTAGTAGATGCACACACATGGCACATACCCAGTATGTTCTGCAAACATAAACGGAAAGTCCAAACAGTTTTATATTGCTTGTGGAGCACACATCATTTACAGTTGCACGTATTTTCAGATGAGAAGACTATATGCTTCATGACAGTTTGAGGAGGGTCTCCTCTAATATTTCTGACAGCTTTATTTTCTGTCTTCTTCAGCTTCTTTCTTCCTCTTTGAGCTGCAAACGTGGATTGAGACTCAGGTAATACATAAGAGGATCCTTTAATGTTGGCTATTTTCAGAGGCACAAAGGACAATTACTTTCTCTTCCTACTAACCTCCTGCTGGCTTACTAGCTGCTTGGGAGGCTGGTGATTTTAAGAATGCCACTTTACCCAGTGAATCAAATACCGAGCAAATCTTTGCTCACCAAGATTCCAGCTCCTACACCCCGTGGTAACACCAAAAATTGAACTTGAGTGGCCCAGAGCGCCAGCTCCTACTGTGATGACTCATACAACCATCAGCACTTTTTAGACTTAAATTTGAACCATTGGCTCTGAGCAGTGCTGACAATTGCTAGCTAAAAGACCCTTCTGTGAATTGTCCTTTAACGGGAGTCTTTTTTTATTTTCTCGTCCCATTTCCTGTTGTTTTAAATAAAAAGAAATCCTGGTGACAAAGCTAAAGTGTATTCTGTGATTATTGTTGAAAAGAGAAGAGTATTTACCTATATTTCAAGGAAACGAATTGCCTGAAAACTGTAGGTCAAAGTTATTTATAGTAAGGGTAGTATTCTTCACTACTATACAATCTCCTCAAGTAAAAATCTTGCATGGTTTAAAATTATACTTTTATGCATGAGTACCAAATCCTTTGAATGGTTTTAGTTAAAAATGGTTTTAGTTAAAATACATGTAGAATGTCTATCCTGTATTAAAACTCCATTAGTCTGATGAAGGACACAGAACACTTAAACCTGTCTTTTTTAGTTTGTGAGCGTATCCTCAGAGAAATTGAGCAGGCCCAGTGCAATTTGATGATATTTTGTACATTCCACGAGGATCACTGAGTTTTACAGAACATGACCCAAATAAAACTACATCCCTTGGGGGAAGCAATTTCAATTTGTAGTCTCCTGGTCTTTGGCAGGGTGGTCCAGGCTCTACTTGAAATGAGTCTAAAAGGTCTTAGGAAAGCTGACGTCTTAGGCAGTAGGCATAGATTTGCTATGCAGGGTACTTGCTTTTGCTGATCAGTTCCCAAGGAAATGCTTAAGGGATGCTGGATTATTAGTTAAATTGCCTTTAAGGTATTTTTGTTAGTGGCTGTGATTTTAATGTATTTCATTTAATTTAATTCAAAACCCAATGTAAGTGTTAAATCTCAATAACAGGAGAATTGGTGGGACAAGGTGAGTTGCCTACTGATAGCAGAGCAATGATGGCTCCGCTTGCTCTGAGAAGCTGCTTTGTCCACATCTTTGAGGAGAGGGGGCAAAACTGAGTTTTGCTTGTGCTGCTCAGAAGCCTTGAGCTGGCTGTCAAACAGATGTAAATACGGTTTGCCCGGTCTTCAGTTTCTGTATGGGGTATGTGAGTTCAACAAGTTTAGATTCAACTGAGTGCCATGCTGTGTTTTGTAGCAGTCGGTCTATTTAATTAAACTGTTTAAATTTCTAAACTAGGAATATGAAGTCTACCTTTGACACTGCAATAAAATCATTATATATGAGTAAGCTTTCAGTTTAATGAAAAGGGCTGGGGGACACAGTTGTAATCCTCAGCTAACCAATTAAATATTTACTTAATAAATATCTAAAAGTTAATTCTACAGTCTGTTTAAAAAAAATAAGGCAAAATATGTGTTACAGGGCTATGTTAGTTGTCTTTGATCAGTGGATGGGAGAGTTGCTTTTCTTAGCTCGCAACACCATTTTAATGCTACAACTGACCTTTAGTAGGAGATTAGTCCTAATGGAACAGATTTATACTGAGAAAAATTTAGAAACCATTAGAAATTAGAAGAAAATTAGAAAAGGAATGTTTTTCAAGTGATTTCTGAACAGCCCAAATTAAGGCAGATACTGACTTATGTATTAAAGAATTATTTAAAAACACAGAGAAAATACCTGTTCTGTAGCAGTGATTCATCCACCAAATCACCAAATTTGATGGAGCATCTCCTCTGCTTACTCTGGAAGGAGCCTGGGGACAGTAAGGTTCCAGACAAGGACAGCCACTGTGTCCGTTCTGCATGCCTTCCTTACGTGTACCTCCAGTAAACTGCAAACATATTTTCACTGAAATTAGATTTTTGCTTGTGACATGGTATTAAAGATCATGTTTTTCATGCCAAAATAGAGACAAATGCATAATTAATAAGAAATGAAATATACGTGTCGATTACGCTTCCATTTAGTAATAAATTGAATGTGTCTGCTATAAAGTGTGTGTAAAATATATATAAGTTCATGCAGTCACAGAAAAGTGAGTGCGTTAATGCAATACTTTGTTTTACAAATTCAAATGTGGGAGAAGTGTGTATTTAGTATGAGAGTGTGAGCTCTTTTCTGTGCTTCAGACTGATTTTATGTTTGTAATTATATATATGCAGATGGCTGCCAGAAGCAGGACAGTCTGGTTCTGAGCAAAATAAATTATTTGTTCTGATCCCTGTGAACAAGAGTTTGTTTAGTGGCACCAAGGTTCGTTAAGTTCATTGTGGTTGAGATTAACAAATTTAGGGCAGTTAATTAGCTCAGGTCTGCAAGTCATGCCTAGATTACTCAGTCAGTATGCAGAAGTGTAGGGAGAGCTTTGTTGTTCTCCCTGAAACCTGTTGCTGACATTGGTTTCATGCCTTCTGCCGGCAGTCAGAAAAGGCAGGGCTGGAGCAGAAATTACTGAAGTACTTGTCACTTCTGTAAAACAGTTTCTAGTTGAAACCTGAAATTAAATATAATGAGGCATTCCTATAAACAGGGTTGCCGTAGGTAAGTAACAGTGTGGATGGGCTGATGGAAGTTTTGTGACTGGAGGAATGATATTAATTCTCATGAGAGATTACAAATGAGTAAGTGCTGATGAATATGTACAAATACGTACATGTGAATTTAGTGCTTCGGTGAGGCAATTGACAGTTCTGGAAGCTGTAGGCCTCAGCAGCGGGGGAAGCAGCGCTGGAAAATGTGTGTGGCGCACCAGCAGCATCAGCTGGAGCACGGGCTGCGGCAGCCCCTCACTGGCTGGGGAGGGGGTCTGGATCTGTACGCCATTGTGCCCCTATGCTTGCAGATGTGGTTCTGTAAGCACGCCCATGGTAGACCACTAGCATGTTTAAAATGTGTGCTTTAAATTACTTGGATGCTTACCTCCTCCCTCAGCCACCAAATGCCATTAGTCTTTCTTCATGTGAGGCATGATACCAACATACAGGTTTTTATGAAAAGAACTGGGGCAGGGGAGTAGGACATAGTCTTGCACTTTCTATACCACCTTTTCCCCTATTCTAATAACTAATGCGTTGTGCTGGTACAGAAAGTGGTTCCTAGTGAGAAGTATCAAGCTGAAATGGGGAAGAAATGGAGAAACCAGAAGACTCTAACCTTTAAAAGTATATTGGAGGTTAGGTGCTCCACTGTGGGCAAAACGCTGTGAATAGCAGTTCCACACCTAAGGACCTCTTCAATGCACACAATTATAGCATAAAGAAGTAGCAGTAAGAAGCTCTTGGGAAGAGTAATATTGTGGCACAGTAGTGCAAAGTTTTAGGAATCCATACAGTATATTTTTAATTGCTTTCCTTAGTTTTAAACTCTGTGTTTTTATGTATAAGAAGAAGGAAAATATTTACCTGTATATACAGCTTCTTGAAATTAGCTTTATCACAACCCTTAAGTTTTGTTCCTTCTAAGCCTAAGGTGCTTAGGAATGTCTCTGTCTTCACGATTCACTGATAATTCACTCAGAATGGAGAAGTGTATTCTGTTGCCCTGATGAAGATCAATATGTAAGTGTGGGCTTAATTTCAGGAATGTGGCTTAGTTCATTTAAATTCAGCAAAAAGTGAGTATTTGCATAAGTACGGTGTTCTGTTAGGAAAATGAGATTTCAATGCAGCAAAGTCCTGTTTTTGAAGATAGCATGGACAGTGCCCTGTTGACCTTCAGGGTGATTCAGGTACTGAAGTCACCCTGCTGAAGGGAAAACAGCAAAAAGTTGTTTTCCTGAGTTACCCACCTTTTGAAACATTACTTGACTGTTTTGAAAGCCTGTGGACTGTGTCAAGTGTTTGTTAGAGGAGTTCTTCAAAAGGTCCAGAGACTGCAAAATTACATGGATGATTCCTGTTCTGAGGAATGGTGTTGAGGACAGTTTAGTTGTCGCTAGTAGCATAGATTGGTTCCTGTAATTCTTTGCACAGTTTTGTTTTCTTTCATAGCACCAGGGATGTTGGTCAGGTTGGACCTCAGCTGGCCACCTGGTGTGGCCACCTTGATAGAGCAGGATTGGTGCCAGCAGCAGATCAGGCCAGAAGGGGCTTTGCCTAGCTGAGGCTTAAAAACCTTCAGGGATGGAGGTGCCACAACCTCTCCAGGCAGCTTTTGGTTTGTTCTGGTGTGTCATCTTTCTCTGATTGTATTTCAGTTTGTGTTAGGCTGCTATTAAATACATCAGTGTTTGTTTTTTTAATGCTTTCTGTTCTTCCTGGTTTGATACTGGGACAATAATATTAATGTTTATAGGGTACATCCAAAAGCTAGCTTTAACCTAGCGAGACAAGTCCTTTGTGACTCCCTCTGCCGATACATATTGCAGAGCAAGAACTTCCATCTCACTGTTGAGCATAACAGGGATGACTCCGCCTGCTAGGCCAGTGTTTGCCAATGTGAAAGTGAAGCGTAAGACATGGGAGATAAGCATTATGGGCCTGGTTCTATGCCCACTGCCATCAGAGCAGACTTTGCCATTTATTTTATCCATTGATGCTAAAACCCAGAGGTGGTGACCCTCCCAAAGGTACATCCGCTTGAGTGTATGTCCACGTAGTACTTCCAGAAGAGCAGAATGAAGTTCAGCAGTCAGTCTTCATTGGTGTTTAATGGGCTTGGGAACACAGCTGTTTAAAAAAAAACAAAACAAACAAACAAACAAACAAAACTTTTTTAAAAAAACAAGTAAAACACTGGGAGTTTTGCTATTAATTTCCTTTATCTAGAGGTATGAGATTTTGCCCTCTTTTTGCTATTCAGAAAGTCTGGAGTCTTTTCACTGTCTTAATAGGATTCGGTTTAGCCCCCTGTGCAGTTTCCCATTTGGAGCTTTTGTTTCTTCCAGCTCTCTTCACCATCGCCTGCTTTGGAGAACAAGTGGGGTGTTTCTGTGGAGCTGTGGACATTTTTTAATTGAATGAAATACACCCCTTAAAGAAAATGGGCATGCATGTGTGGGGGGAAATGAAAGTGTGTTGCTTTTTATAAAGTATCACCTGCAAAGTGCTTTAAAATAAACCCCTATATAAGCATGTGTTTTTTTTTCACTTGAAAGACACTATCTCCTTCTTCTAAACATTTGCACAGCAAAGTAATGCATTATTGCATTTTCATAAATAATTGAAAAGCAACTTAAAAGAAAGTAGGCCAACAGAAAAAAAAAAAAAAAAAGTGTTGGTTTCAAATTTGAGAGAAGAAAAATATGTTTCCTTCTTGATAGCAAGTCAGTTAAATGTTATTAAATCCCACTCTCCCCCCCAACATGACCGAAGACAAATCTGACAATAGGCAGTTTCATCTAAAAGAGAGAGAAATGGGGAAAAAGGCTTTGAAATACTGAGTTGGTGTTGGTTTATATCTTCTTTTTTTCTTCCTTTTTTTTTTTCTTGGTAAGAAAGGCAATTGTGACCCCTTATCAGTTTGCAAGTGACTGAGGAGCAAATCTCTGGAGGTCTGCTTGCTGGATTTTCAGTACAGTTCTCAATGCTGTGCTGTAATAATGCAAGCTATTTTAGAACTGTGCATACGTTAGTGTTCTGGCGCGGCATGATACAATAATGTGTGAAAAAGCATAAGATCACACCTTGGTGAAACTTGCAGATTTCCTGCATAATCCGACAGTGAGCTCTTGTCAGGTTTTGACTATATGTAAAGTGAGAATAAAGTTTCCAGAAGCAAAGTGCAGGCCTTGGATGTATTTTTATGGCTGTTCAAGGATTTTGGCCCTGACGTGGTTATGTATGTGCCTGACTTTAAGCACTGGAGTCCTGCTGTAGCCAGCGGGCCTCCTTCTGTGCTTAAAATTTGGCACACGCTCTAAGTCCTTCACCGAATAGGAGCTTCAGTTTTGCTAGTGCTGAGAAAGATCAAAGAGCCGGTGTAAATAATTTCTTAAAAAACCATCAGTCACCATTAGCTGTTTCCACATAACAATACAGTGCATTCTCTCTGGTGGCAGAACCAGATGTCATATGTGGTAACAGCGCTAGGCCACCAGTCTGCTCACCTGGCTGCCGGTACCTTGGTCCTGAGCAGCTGCTACCAAGGGAGGATGGGCAGGCGGGAGGGCAGAATGTCTGCAGACACAAATGGGCTCACTATGAGATGAGGACTGGAGGCTACATCCCAGCATGGGCATCGTCTGGGTTCCTGATTGTTAATTTATGTTATATATGAAGGTACGGATGTGTTGCAGCAGTTGCTGGCTGAGGCTCTGCAGCTTCTGTCAGGCAGGAGGCTTGACTGGGAGATCGTGATGGTAATCCCTTCTGGCCTTGAGATCAGCAATTTCTGGTATTAATAAGTTGCTGTGCAGCTTCCTTTTTTAAGATTAGAGGTACTCAAAGGGTGGACCATGATCAGATGAGCACCAGTGAGTGGAAGCTGCACATAACTGATCAGCCTTCCAGAAGAAAAAACATCAGTATGTTAATTTTTCCCCGCTTTCCTCAGATTCACTCCATCTCCTTTTATTTTTTATAACCAGTGTGGCTGTGTTTTAAGTCACTGCCCACCATTTCCAAACAGTGTGATACATTTTCAAGGATTTGGAATTTGGGATACTTTGATATAAATTTGTGTAGGTTTTATAGAAACACCTGACATGTATGTTTAGTTTCTAAACATCTTCTGTACTTGATTTATCCTCACAGGTTGTCAAGGTTTTCAGATGACCTGAAACTGAGGAAGTGAGAGGGAGCTCAGCTGGCAAAAGTCTGACATTGAGTCTAACTGTGGCTCAACTATTTTCTTTTGCAGACTTGAGCCCAGGCTGCGTAGGAGGTGAAGAAAGCCTTCTTCACCTTTGCCATTGTATCCAAAAATCTCTGAGCAACATAATTTTTCCAGGTGATGAGCAACCTAGTTAGCTCACATTGTTTAAATCCAGTGACAGTTCTCCTTTGTGAAGGAAGGGTGGTAATTCGTAATAGCATACTCATGTTCCACCCTTGGCAGGCTCACTGGTGCAGATACTCTAGAGGTTCTCTGGTAGGTTTTCTCAGCCAGGGAAACCACACTGTCAGCCATCTGTCATGGACTACTGAGCAATGGTATTACCCAGCTTGTCGCTAGAAATTATTTACATTTGACACTACCATTTAATACGTTTCTGCAGGCTGGCTTTTAGTGCAGTAGGCTCACAGCTTTTAACCTAGCTGCATGTTTTCAAGATCCTGTGGCAACTGCAATCACTAGAGGCATGTGGATCTCGATGTCGAAGATGTGGAGGATGCTTAGAAAGCGATGTTATTTTCTGTTTGGAATTTCCTTTCTCCTTGGTTGCCCTGACTGGTTATCTTTTAGGGTGTAAGGCCAGGCCTGTCTGTCTTGGGAGTTTTCCTGTAGAGGCTGAAAGATAGCTTTCTGGGCATAAGACAAAGTCATTTTGTTGACACAGAACAGTATGCATCACTTGTTTGTGTTATTACTGTTTTACATTTTTTGTATTTGAAAGAACAGCATATTGATGGCTCTGTGTTAAAACTCTGTCTTTTAGTGGCTTGTTTTCTTTCCGAAAAAGGAAGAAAACTACATTCTTACCTAGAAAAACCGAAAATTATACTGGAACAAGTACAAGGGCTGTGTTCATACATGATCAAATTCAGGAAGATTAGGGCACTGTGTATAAACTGCTTTCATGTTCATTGGGTTAGCAGCTGTCAAATAAGTGATTATAGACGTTGGCAAAGCTTTTCTTTCCATAATCACTGTGAAATGGGGATAGAAATGTAACAGATGCTATTTAATACGGACCAGCACCTTGGTTCTGTTTCTGGTCTGGCTCTTTATTGCCTTGTGGCCAAAGTTTTGTAGCAACATTTTTGCTTTAATTCCTCGCTACCTGTAAATGGAGATAATAGTACTCTCTTACTTTACAGGAGATTTCTGAGGTTGTTTGTTAAATAGTTTGAGATCCTTTGATGATAGGTATGAAATACATGCAATAGCATTGAGGACAAGGTTAAATAGAACATTTGTGCTCTGATTGAAGACAATTATTGTTCCTAGGTCAGCTTTACTTTGCTGAGCAGTGTTAACTTACTGCTGGAATTTGGTCTGAGACTGTGTTGGGATTTCATTTCCTGGGATCTTTTAAATTTGTTAACTGACAAGGCGTTTGGATACCAGACACCATACTTGCAGTCCCGTTGAAGAGCAAATGAAGCATTGTGATGCTATTTTCTGCAGTATAGGAGTCTATGGTGACTCATTTAGTGTTCATAATGCCTGTGACAGATTAAAAAAAAATCAAATCAGTTACTCCCAGTGAGATGGATACACTCAGCCAGACCCTATTTGAGAATTATTTGCAGAACTGCTAAGACCAAAGTACACATCTTCCCTCTCCCCCCCGAAAGAATCTGGCTTATCATGAAATGTTTATCAGAGCCATATAAACATTTCTTGACTGCTGAATTTTGAAGGGAAATTCTTTCGGTCTAACATATGTATTGCAAGAAAACCTCTTCACAGATTAGAAAAAAATAATTAGCTTGGTTACAGCCCTACTTATTACCAAGCATACCAGCATCTGGCAAGAGTAGGGTGATTTGGGAATTTGCTGCTTGAAGCCATGGAACAAAGTGTTCTGATCCGACCCCAGCGAGCGAGTCCAGGACTTGAACTGGAATCTTCAGGAGCAGAAAAGTCTTAAGTGTCTGGAAAATTGGCCTGTTGAGTCACCACGCAGGCACTAAAACAAAACTAATTTTAAGCAGGTCAGAGTTCAGTGATTCCCTCTGGAATCTAAATTTTTTTCCCTTAAAAAAAAAAAAAAAAGTCTCATGTTTTAAGTGAAAAGGGTCAAAGTTGATGCACTGCTACAATTTTTGAATGCTTTCCCTTAAGAACAGCCACCCAGGCTAGGATTAGCATGAAGGGCTGCTAGGCTGGCACTTCAGTGTCTGGGTTAAAAATATTTTAAAGCAGTCAATGCAGTCAGAACAGAGAGAGAGATCCCCGGGAGCCTTCCTATTCAAAAATGTGCGAGCTCAGGGCAGCAACTGCAATGTAATTTAGGGCAGTATATGCTTCATAGCTTTAGAGAATATTGCCTCTTGTTAATGTTACATTGGAGGACAGTGGGATAGTAGTAATTTTAGAGAGGTGGTATTCCTGTTTGTTTTACATTGGAAACTTCAGAATAAATAAAAAGAAGCATCAATTGAGGAAGAAATGTAACTGCCGAAAACCAGCAATGAATCCACTTCTGAGCAGACTGTAGAAACGACAGGGGAAAGTGGGTATAGGAACATTTTCGTGGCAATGCAGCTGCAAAAGGAACTTAGCAGACAAAGACAAAATCAGGTATGTACTTTAAAAGGCATGTGGGCAAACTTTTGTCTAAGAGCCCAGTGAGGAGCCTGCTCACATGAAATTACAAAATGTTTGGGGGGATCAAATGACAAAAAGCTTGTATTGCTTTTCCATTGCTGCAGAAATGGGGCTGTTTATAAGCAGGAATGATTCAAATAGCTGTTTTCAAAAAAGTGCTCAGGAGAGAGGCAGATTTTTCATTTCCATTCCTTTGCGACAATTATCTCCTTCTTTTTTCCCTTTGTGTCTTACAGAGGTCCTTTAAATCTGCAAGTGAAAAAGACGGGGTCTGAGCTACCTAGGAAAGCTTGAATCTGAATTCTGTTTGTGTCAGGCATTGTGAGCTTGGTGATCTCTGTTTATCTCTTAGGAAATAGTCGTGCTTGCACAACATGGCAAATGCAATGCACAGATGTCAGAAGAGCTAAAACAAAGAGGGCTGTCTAGGAAAAGCAATGGCAAACCTAATGGCTGGAGTGGAGAAGCAGCAGTGGGGACTTCTGCCTTCTTTTTTTCCTGTGCCTCTGCGTGGCCACAGGCAAATCTTTAGGCCAAACTGAAAGCTCCTTATTCCTGTTAGCAAGCTGTAGCTCCTGCAAACTGTGCTGTTGATATGAGGATGTTTGTGGGAATGGTTACCCACACGTGAGCACAAAGGTTTACACTCTGGCCATCAGTACAGTTGTCAGACCAGCCTGCTAAATGACACCTATCCCACGGGGCTTCCTCTTTGCTGTGTAGTGACTGTTCGGTGTGCGGCTTTTTCAGGTGAGGTGCTATAAAGTTTAAAATGTATTAGGAGAACCTCAGTTGGCCTTGCTAGCATGTGAAGTTACTGGAATGTTTCCCCTCTGTGTCCACGCAGGTGTGCAGTATGTGGGGATTTGCATGAGAGGACATGTGAGGCTCTGAGGTCTGATTTGTCTTCCAGGTTACAGCAAGGTTCTCACTTTTCTCAGGCTTAACAAGTAGTGACCATAGTTTAGTAAAATATTTATTTCAATTTAGGGAAAACTTACTGACATGCAGTTGCTTTTGCGTTTATGATCACAGTTTGTAGCCCTTTGAAGTCTGCACGTCTGAAGGAAAAAGAAGTGCTTAGGATAAACTGAACTTGAATTAAATTGTGTAGGCAGATAACAGATTGAATTTGCGGTATGGCTCGTTTTGCTAAGGAAGTAAGTCAAGCAGTGAGTAATGCTGGGCTGACTTCTATCACAACAGGAGGTGATGTAGCTTTAGTGCAAGGTAGTGTGGTTCACTGAATCTGAATTATGGGCTGATTCTTCAAACTTCAGGGATGATAGTTCTGAAGAAAAAAGTTCATTTTTGATTTGTATAACTATGATTCACAATCGTAAGGCTAGGATAAAATCAGACAGGTTTCCAGCCTCAATACTTTCATTCACAGTGATTTAGAACTTGCAAACTCCTAAAGGTTTTGGTATTATTTTTCTTTTTTAAACTTTGTATTTCTTTTCACTAATACGTGACCAAGTGGAGACTTAACAATACAAGAGAATTTTAGGGGGCTAAGAGACAGAACATACTGTGGGAAGTTCCTAGATATAATCCTGCTGTTTTTGTTTGATCTCTGCCTTAGTAATTCCACAGTTGTCCTTGTATCCAGCCCATTTTAAATCTTAGCCTAGAACAAGAGGGTTGCAGCATATGCATGCTGTGCTTATCCTTTTTGTTTAACTGGCAATGCTTTTACACTCAAACTAGTTATCAGAATATGATGGGTCAACAGGATCGTTCTCTTTATCATGGAGCACACCTGAAATATCTGCTTAGGCAACGCTTGTGATTTCTCAGCAAATACTCAGCCCAGTGGGGAGCTGCAGGACTCACCTCCATCTCCCAAGGGTTAACAGTAACCTATAATAATAATAATGTGGCACAAAAATGGTTCTTTTTATGCATTACCTATTTCCAGAGGCCTAATTTAGGTTTTGTATCAAAATGGATATCACAAATGCTTGAGCTTCCCGCTGAGAGGGAAAGTGCTACCGAGAGACTTCATTCTCTGTTATTCTTGTGGTGTCCGGGAGGGGTGAGGGGGCAAAGAAACAATTGCTGATATCTGTAGCAGTAAGTATAAATAGTAGCAGGATGGGTTGCAAAGGTAAAACAGCTTGATAGTATTGTTCCTGTGAAAGACCTTTGTTCTTTTTGGAATATATGTATGTGTGTGTGTGTCTTCATATAGGAGGCAGATTTACACATCAACAGTAAAAAAGAGTTGTATTTTGTACTTGCACAAAAATGTCACCTGTCATTAAAAGAAAATAATATTGTAATGGAGCAAAACGAGGTTGTGTATTCATGTTTCAGCACACAGACAGCTACATTCAAAGATCGGCATGCATGTGTCCCTGCTCTCTCTGTGTACATTTCATGCCAGATTCTACTGTAGATCCAATTGAACTGGAACTGTTTTCATCAGATGCTTTCCTCAAGAATTTGTTGAATGTTTTCATATACAAAAAGTTATGTTTGGATTTTTTTTTTTCTTTGCTCTAAGAAGTAGAAACAAGGAAAACAAAAGCTAGATTTTAAGAAGATTTTAAAAAAAAAAAAAATCAAAAATGCTTACTGAACACCAGATAGTTTCTGCTTCCCTTAGTATTGATTTTCCATTGGAAAGGCATGTGGGAGGAGAAGGAAGATGTTAACAAAACCTAAAAAAATGCTCGTGTTTCAGAATTCGTGGAAGTTGCTATTTTTTTTTTTTTTTTTGTACAAAATTTTGTTACATCAAACTTGCCCCAGACTCATCCTTTTCCTCTTGCCAGTGTAGATGCTCCTGGGCTTGAGGAGCTCTTACCTTGCAGCCTGGCTCCTGCCCAGCCCACCTGTGTCTGTCCCCTTCTCCTGTCCTCGACCTCCTGCTTTGGGCAGGAGGGTGGTTCCCAGCAGGGAAGCCACCGTCTTTGGTCAGTTTCTGGAAGGAAGGAGTTTCCAGTGCTCTACTTTGTTTTAGTCTGGCAGATTCAGGTGCTAAAACTTGGAGCTGGTTTGCCAGCTAGTGGATACAGGCAGAATGCTTCATCTGCCTGGCGGGATTTATCCTGTTGGTTTCAGCACTGTATGTGCAGGGGAGTATTGGCTTTGGCCTGCAGTTGCCTGGCTGAGCACAGAAGTGGTCCTTGAGAAAACCAGCGCTCGCCACCCTGAGAGTAGTGGATTGAGTGCATGGCGGAGAGCGTGGAGGGTGCAAGCTGTGGCCCTGGTTTGCTGCTGAAGTGCTTTGGCATGCTGGGCAAGTCTCTTGACCCCTTCTTCCTCAGTTTTCATGTGTTCTAGGATGTACAGACTTACCATCACACATGAGTGTTGCAAGAATTAATTAATTGCCATTTGTACAGTTTCAAAGACTTATAACCTTGAATAAACAAGAACTTAATCAGTTATTTTTCTTCATATTTGTACCACAGGAAAAATCTACTAATTTATTTCCAAGCGCATGACACACAAAAACTATCTTCACACTTCTAAGTGGAGCTGGGGCTCGATGCCAACACTTTTTTTTCCTAGTGAATATGGTATACTTGTACGCTCAGAATGGTACAACCTTACATTTTCAGTCAGGATGTGGAAATTTTTTCTTACTGCATTTTTATACTTACAAGCTGTAAATACTGGGCGCTTCTCTTGGGTCAGATTCTTTGGTCCTCATAATTGCACCCATTGCCAATGTCCTTTAGCATGTGCATTTTTGTGGCATTGCTCTGACTAGTAAACTATATGTGTGTTTTCCCCCCCCATGTGTTCTGCAGTTACCTTATACATTCATTATTGCCCTCTAAGCATCTGGGGATTAGGAGAGTAGAATGGGGACAAAATGTAATTGGGATGCTTGTCACCTCTTATCCTCTTTCTTCAGTGTGCAGAGAAGCCCCTTCGTATATTGATTTGGGAAAGCAGCGTAAAATCGTGTCCCACTCCTGATGCAACAGTCTGGAAACATCACACAAAGCACTGGTTTAATGTGGGACATGTAGGTGCAATAGGGTGAAAGGAGTCAGAGATCTCTGAATTTCCTGTCATAAGGGAGTTAAATCAGAGCTAAGGGTTTTTCTTTTTAATTTCCTTTGTTTTAATTTTTTTTTTTTTTTTTTTTAATGAAGTGGGGGAGGGAGAGCAATATGCCACTGACATGCTTCGGGATCTGAGGCTCCTGTGGACCCCATAGGATGTCAATGGACTCATTAAGATTTAGCCAAGTTTTATGCATTATTCATAATATACATTCACAGCATGCGCCCTAAAGACTGTCTCCTGTGAATGCTTAGTCAGAATCATTTGCATTCTGCATTATGGATCCATAATATAGAATACATTTAGCTACATTTTGTGTATTATCCTTTACACATATTTGCAGCCTTTACTCTTCTGGAATATGCAGCAAATGTGTTTAAACAATAGCATGCAGTTGTGTTTTGTCACTCCATAAAAACTAATGCATAATAAGAACCCTAATGAAAATTAATTATTGCATATCAGCAATGGGCAGTTTTTTTCCTCTCTTTAGCTTCAGTGACATTTAAAATGTACTTTTCTAACATATTTAAGAGATGTTTTAAATTCTGGGCTGATATTTTGTATTTCTTTTTTGTTTTGAATACATACAAATACCATTTTTGATGTAGAAGGTTGGCAGGTGATGAAACACCAAATTGAAGCTGAGGTGCTTAATAATAAGTGTCATTTGCTGTGAGCTTACTCTAATCCTACAAACATTATTTCTGCTGTACATGACAAGACAAAAGAGTCAACAAAACACCACATCAGAAAATTAATTCTCTTCCTGTCATATGGATTATTGGAGCTCTTCTTTTTTCTTCGGCTGCTGTTACATCATGGTTATTGGTCTGGTCTCAGCTTTACCACAGATGCACTGAGTAGGCCGGATATGTTCCTTAGCATATATCTGCCTTAGTTTCCCCATCTATTACACAGAAATAATAGAAATTGTACTCCTTAAAGTACCATGTAGTAAATATCTACTTAGATTTACTCTCTCAGTGCCCTGTCACTGCTGATAGAGAACATTCCTTTGGGAAATACTGTTCTTGCAGGAACATGGGATTTCTTATAGGTCCAAAGAGTGAAGTCAGGGAGATGTAGGAATTATAATGTAAGCCTTTGACCCATTTCCTTTTTCACGGAAGTGCTACAGTTCTGCAGATGATGAAAAAAAATTAAAAGTAGATGCCTTTGTCTCAGGATACTAGCCTGCAATGGGAAAGGTAGTTTCTCAACCCTAAATACACACAGTAATGAAGGACATCAAGTGACTTTTTGTGTATTTTTTTTTATTTCCAAATGTTGTAATGCTTGATAAAAAGCCAATGCCTATCAAAATAATTAAAACAAGCAGTCACACTGTCATGTAAGATTGAAATGGTTTTTCATCATAAGCTAAACACAGGTGAGTGTTTTGGCAAAGTACAGTCAGGAAGTTGTTATGAAACAATTTCAAAATCTTAAGGGCTATTTATATTTACTTTTTTCCAGTAGTTCTTCCTGTTTACCTTTAGGCAGCATTTGTGCATACATTCCCAAAAGAAAAAAAATAGATAATTTGCTGCGAACATGTTATCTTTTGGTCCAAAAGTGGCAGTCAAGCTCTTGGTGAAATAACATCTTAAATATACACATTTCATTATCTTTTTGTTCAAAAGAGATGATCGGTTTTGGATCAGAAGTTTTCACAATTGAATTGAGAATTTTAAATTTGTTTATAAATATATGTGTTTTGCAGCATGCCATTGCTGTTACTTGTTCATTTTACTTACATAGCAATTGACAGTTCAAGATGTTTGTCTGAAGCATTGAAGCAAAACATTTCTTTTTTTCTCTTACACAAGATGTGGTAGAGTGGAATCCTACTCGGGGTATGGCAATATAAAGTGTGAGTAGTCATTGCAGAGGCAGCAGCTATACTGCTTTGAGAGCAAACACTGATGGAACCATTGCAAGGTAGTTTTCTGTCCAGCCTTTCTGTCTTAGTTGCTGTTGCATGCATGGGGCAGGGACAGGAAAGAAAGACAGCAGTTAGGAAATTGAGATTCAGTTTTCCCTTAGCTTAGTGCTGAAGTTTTTTGTTACCTCCCTTGAATTCTGAGCTCTCCTTCTGTGTTTTCTCCTGTTCCATCTCCTCCCCAGCTCCTGCTGCTGCCCTGGCACTTCTCTGCTGCACTCTTTCCTCCTCCTTGCTACAAAGATTATTACTTTGGTTTCTGGTGCATACTTACAACACTTAAATTGTCGGTCCATCTCATTAGCTGGACATCAGCCTCTGAGACCAGTGAGAACACATTTTTTTTCCCACTGCAAATCAAGGAAACAGGAACATAAATAGCGCTTGAAAAAATACCTCTTTCAGATTGGCAAATATGCTATATATAAGCTGAACTGGCATTTTATTTTATTGTTCTCATGAATACTATCTGCATATTAGCAAATGTAAGTTCATTGCCATTTATGATGCTGTGAAAGCTGCTTCTGGAGAGTGAGTAGAACATACCTTTTAGTCCAGCTCAGTTCAGGCTACAACTCTGTGTGTATGTCACCACAGTCTCCAGAGCATTCTGTGATTCTGCTCCTTGTATTTTTCTCTTGAGCAATATAAAATCATACTGTAAAATGTGCAGTAGTGCAACGAGTATGTTTTTGTTAGTGTTATTAGGCTTATGATGTGGAAAATAAAGAACTTGCTACCTACTGTTTTTCAAAATTTCTAGGAAACTCCTAGCAGTTTTATTTAATATTTGCAATAGGTAGTTCTATCTTTTTAAATGATTTTAAACAGTCTTTCTTCAATGAACAGCTGTTTAAATAGGAACTAGGGTACATAGGAAATAAGCACTGTACATTAGCTGGACTCACAAGGGATGGTAAGAGGAGCAGAATTTTCTTTTCCTCTACTAATCTCTGTGCCTTCATGATAGTACCTTGTCTAACAAAGTACCTCTATACCAGGTTGTAATTCAAGAATCCTCAAGTACTGTGTTACCATTGTTAATAATGATACTATACAAGTTGTGATTTGAATGGATAGATTTTAAGGGAGTTTTAGTGTGTTACCTACCATATTGTTATTCCATTGTACAGACTGAAAGGTTGTGTTTTTACTTCTGACTCGGCTATTCAGTAGGAAAGACAGACTTTCCAGTTAGCCAACATTGTTCTGTGCTTTGTTCTCTTGGCATTGTCTGTCCTTTGTCCAAAATCATCTGCATAGTATTTCTGTCCATCCCTAGTGTTAAAAAATCTACTCTCAGAACACTCACACATCATAGGGCTTTAAAAATAGTAAAATCTGATTTATCTTTTATTAGCCCTGGTTTTCTGTTCAGGACCTATAACTTTGCAATGATAAGATTCAGTGCTTTAGAAAAGAAGCTGAGATATTCATATGATCACAAGAGTTCTGGCTTTAAGGAAAACACCAGGGATTCCAAGACAATAGAAGAAGTTCATGGGTATTTGCAGCCCTGGAGCTTCCTGGAATACATGATTAAAAGGAGCCACGAAGTCTCTCAGGTTTTGTGCTCCTCCCACACACAAAAGATATTTCACCTTGTGGTGCTTCATGGGATGCATAAAATCCAAAGAAAAAAATGTGAGACTGTGTCTCATATCCATGGTCCCCGTATAGTAGAGTTGGGAGCATAGGAACGCTGAGAACATTGTACTGCATTTTAGGGAAGATGGCCTTATCAGATTTTTATTTCTACTTAGGTAGAATTATCAAAGCAATATTTTTTTCCCAAAACTTTGTTGAAGAGATTTGCACAAATTTTTGTACTGAGTGTTGCTTAGCAGCTTTGACTGATTCTGAAGAACCATGTCTTTGAAAAGTGCACTGTTCATCAGTGTCCCCCTCCACTGGTCATTGTTTGTATCGTCAGGAGGTCAAGGAGCAGAGACCTTTCTCTTCTTTTTTGCTGTCTCCTTCCTTACAACAGCTTCAGAAATCAGCCATGTCCATACTCAGCCAGGACTCTTTATCTCCCAGTGTGGACAAGGCATCATGTTCTGAGTTTCCAAAACATTTTCTGATGATTGTGATGTGCACATACAAGTTTCTCCTAGGAATAATACCACCAGATGGCTGTTTTGTTTTGTTTTCTGGTGATTGCCGGTGATTGCCAGCAAAGCTTGAATTCATGCTGGAACTTGTTGCTAGGCTGTTTCTTCACCTCTGTTGTGTCTCATCCTCAGACCAATTAACAAGACCTATACAGTAGCCTGCCTTGCTATTTGTTCCTGATTTTAAAATCAGGAACACTTTATTAAAATTTATTTAATTAATTTATTAAAATTTATTAATTAATTTATTAATTATTAAAAATAAATATAATAAAATAAATTTATTAAAAATTTATTAATTAATTTATTAAAATTTATTTAATTAATTTATTTTATTAAAATTTATTAAAATTCAGGAACACTCACTTTACATTGTTTCCTCACTTCTGCTAGTTTTACAACAGTGATGCTGCTCTGTTCTTAGTGCTGCATCTTAATGTTCAACCTGTTTTTGTAGCAACAGAGGAAAAAGCAAAGACGGGAGAACAGAGCTAAATTCATTCATGTCAATGTTATTTTAATGCTAAGTCTTGATAATAAATGTTAGTATTATATTATTGTTGATTTTATTTATATTGTTGATTGTATTGTTGATTGTATTGTTGATTTTATTTATATTTATTGTTGATTTTAGTCTTATATTATTGTTGGTTTAAATGTTCAGTTCACCAGATCAGGAGGAGGAGGTCGATGAGGCCTTCTATGAGCAGCTGCTAGTAGCCTCACGATCACGAGCGCTGGTCCTCATGGGGGACTTCAATTACCCAGACATCTGCTGGGTAAGCGATTCGGCCAAGCACATGCAGTCCAAACGGTTCCTACAATGCATTGAAGACAATTTTCTGACACAGGTGGTGGAGGAGCTGACGAGGCGGGGGGTGCTCCTGGACCTTGTTCTTACCGACAGGGATGGCCTTGTTAGGGATGTGAAGGTTGGGGGCAGCTTGGGATGCAGCGACCATGAGATGGTGGAGTTCCAGATGGAACTTGGTGGAAGAAGTAAGGCTAAAAGCAGGATTGCTACCCTGGACTTTCGAAGAGCCAACTTTGACCTCTTTTGGGACCTACTTGGGAGTATCTCATGGTCTAGGTTGCTTAAGGGCAAGGGTGCTTGTGAGAGCTGAGCTACATTTAAGCAGCACTTCTTTCATGCTCAGGATCAGTGCATCCTGAAGAATAGGACATTGGGGAAGGGGGGCAGGAAACCTGTGTGGATGAGCAAGGAGCTCATCATTAAGATCAAAAGGAAGAGTAAGGTCTATGAAATGTGGAAAAAGGCCTTTCCTCTTGGGAGGAGTATAGACGTGTTGTCAGGGCCTGCAGGGACATGACGAGGAAGGCTAAAGCCCATCTGGAGATGAGGCTTGCTAAAGAGATAAAGGGTAATAAGAAGGGTTTTTTCAAGTATGTAAAAAGCAAAAGGAAGACTAAGGATAATGTGGGTCCCTTGCTGAATGAGGGGGGGGTCCTGGTCACGGAAGATGCCGAGAAGGCGGAGATACTGAATGCTTTCTTTGCTTCAATCTTTGCTTCAAGGACACCCCCCTGGGACTCCTCACCCCTGGCAAGAGGACAAAGGGTTTGGGAAATGGGGGGCTCCCCCCTGGTAGACGTGAGAGTGGTTCGGGAGCGTCTGCGTGGGATCAACACACACAAATCCATGGGTCCCGATGAGATGCATCCGCGTGTGCTAAGGGAGCTGGCAGACGCTAGCCGCTCTCTATCATCTTTGAAAGGTCCTGGAGAACGGGTGAGGTGCCTGAAGACTGAAGGATAGCCAATGTCACTCTGGTCTTCAAGAAGGGCAGGAAGGAGGATCCGGGAAACTACAGGCCAGTCCGTCTCACCTCTGTCCCTGGAAAGATGTTGGAGCAGCTTGTTCTGGATGCCATCTCCAAGCAACTGGAAGAGAAGAAGGTTATGAGGAGTAGTCAGCATGGATTCACCAAGGGGAAGTCGTGCTTGACGAACCTCGTTGCCTTCTATGATGGCATCACCAGCTGGGTAGATGGGGGGAGAGCGGTGGATGTCATCTACCTTGACTTTAGCAAGGTTTTCGATACTGTCTCCCATGACATCCTGCTAGCAAAGCTGAGAAAGTGAGTGAGCTGAGAAAGTGAGCTGATAAATGAGTGGACAGCAAGGTGAGTTGAGAACTGGCTGCTGGCCGAGCACAGAGGGTGGTGATCGGCGGAGCAGAGTCTGGCTGGAGGCCTGTGACTAGCGGTGTTCCCCAGGGGTCGGTGCTGGGTCTGGTCTTGTTCAACATCTTCATTGATGACCTTGATGAGGGAATAGTGTCTGCCCTCAGCGAGTATGCCGATGACACAAAGCTGGGAGGAGTGGCTGACATGCCAGAAGGCTGTGCTGCCATTCAGTGAGACCTGGACCAGCTGGACAGATGGGCAGGAAGAAACCAGATGCGGTTTAGTAAGAGCAAGTGTAGAGTCCTGCACCTGGGAAGGAACAACCGGAAATATCAGTACAGGCTGAGGGACGACCTGCTGGAGAGGAGCTCTGCGGAGAAGGACCTGGGGGTCCTGGTGGACGACAGGTTGACCATGAGCCAGCAGTGTGCCCTGGTGGCCAAGAGGGCTAATGGGATCCTGGCGTGCATTAAAAGGAGCATGGCCAGCAGGTCAAGGGAGGTGATCCTCCCCCTCTACTCTGCCCTGGTCAGACCTCACCTGGAGTACTGTGTCTAGTTCTGGGCTCCCTGGTACAAAAAAGAAAGGAATCTCCTGGAAAGAGTCTAGCGGAGGGCCGCAAAGATGATACGAGGCCTGGAGTATCTTCCCTGTGAGGAAAGACTGAGAGACCAGGGTCTGTTCAGCCTGGAGAAGACGAGACTGAGAGGGGATCTTATCAATGTCTATAAATACCTGAGGGGTGGGAGACAGAAAGATGTAGCTAACCTCTTCTCAGTGGTTTGTGGGGATAGGACAAGGGGCAATGGCTGCAAGATAGAACACAGGAAGTTCTGCACCGACATGCAAAAGAACTTCTTCACGGTGAGGGTGATGGAGCACTGGAACAGGCTGCCTAGAGAGGTTGTGGAGTCTCCTTCTCTGGAGATATTCAAGGCCTGTCTGGATGCCTACCCGGGCAGCCTGCTCTGAGGAACCTGCTTTGCAGGGGGGTTGGACCCGGTGATCTTTCAAGGTTCCTTTCAACCTCTACAGTTCTGTGATTCTGTGATTCAAGAAGAGGAGTTATAGTCCTCTTTGGGAGATCATCCCTCTTTACTGAAAAGGGGGTTGAGAGGCCTGTTGAAAAGGGTAAAAGCTGAGGAGCCTGGTAGGTACGTCCATTTTAATGTGTGCCATGTGTGCGGAGGGTGACTTGGTTCACACAGAATATTTGCAGTAAAGTCAAAAATAGAACTCATAACTTGCGTGCTTGCACTTCCTCAGCCCAGTCCCTTCAGAAACAAATCTCCACATTACTTTAAAAAAACAGAGCTGAAACATGACCGCTGGAGTTTTCATCGACTGCCAGTTGTTGATGTAGAAGTGAGAGTCAGGAGGAAGGTGAGGAGCAAAAATTAGGACAGCATATTGGGAAGCTTACACAGATATTATGAATGCTATACCTGCCCTGCAGTGTATTATTTTTGTCTTCATGGCTATCTGTCCAACATCCCCATTAAGTACTGAGTTACTAGAAATATTTTCAAACTAGTGCTGGTACAGTGATGATGTATTCCTGTAGTTCACCAGAACTAGGGATTATACAGAGTAAATAAACTGCAGACAATTGCAGTCTTGGTTGCAGCTGGCTTGTTTCCTAAATATTAATACTAATACTACACTAGAAAAGTAAAACAATTTAAAAGAACTGGTTGGAAAATCTGTACAGGTGTAAAAGTTAAGCATATGGCAGAGCAGAGATTGCCAATGAAAATGACAGGTGATTAACATTCATTAAAACTTTCAATTAACACCTTGAAAAATTCCATAAAATAATAATGCATATAAATAACGTGTGATGTCTCCAAACACTCTTTTACCTGTTTTTAAGGAAAGGGAAGAGAGAGAGAAGAAGCAAAATCTATTGTAAAAGTACTTATTACAATGATTTTTAGCCCTTGTTTTTTTTGGGTTACTCTTTTTTTTTTTTTTTTTTTGGAGTCAATGGTCGAGTGCTAAATAGAATGAATTTATTTGAGCTATCAGTATGAGAAAAAAAAATGGCCTGGATGACAGTTAGTTCTTTGTGTTCCCAAAGATGAGCAAAAATTCCATCTTTTCTCCCAAGCAACAACCACAGGACAAGAGGAAATGGCCTCCAGTTGCACCAGGCGAGTTTTAGGTTGGATTTCAGGAAAAAAATCTTAACTGAAAGGGTTGTGAAGAACTGGAACAGGCTGCCCAGGGAAGTGGCTTAGTCCCCATCCCTGGGGGTGTTTAAAAAGATGTGGTACTTAGGGACACGGTTTAGTGGTAGACTTGGCAGTGCTAGGTTAATGTTTGGACTTGATGATCTTTGAGGTCTTTTCCAACCCAAATGATTCTGTGAGAGAACCTGTGAGAAACTGCAGTGCAGTGTGAAAGAGGCTCTGATCATTTGACTAACTACAGAGATTAGTACGACAGAAGCTGCGGTTGTTTTGTAATCACTATTATCATACACATTATTCCTAGCTTCAACAAGATCTTTCCACACTATGAAGAATTCTGGGTCTGAGCCTTTTCGTGTTGGTGCATACACATGAACTAAGGATTTGTCTCATCAAAGTAAACTTTGTGACAGTAAATTGAAAAGTCAACATTAAGAGCTGACTTAGAAGTCAGCTCTTAATGTCAGCTGTTAATTACACTCACTAAAAAAAAAAAAAAAAAAAAAAAAAAGCTTCCAAAATTAGGTATGCCCAGGCTTCCACACCTCAGACACGATCTGCTCTACTCCATTCCCAGCTGAAATTCTTGCATTTGTTCCTTAGACATCTTTATGTCTTCTTCATAACTGGATCCAATCAAGGCGTGTGTGGTGATTTAAAGTGTTAAACCACTTTTTCTTCCTTCTGCTTTGTATAGTTAGAATGTATTCCTATGTGTTGTTGCGTTTTCATCCTGCCATCATGTTAGAGCTGCCGTTTGAGGTAGTTGAGGACTCAGGCAGAACATTGTGATGGCTAGTTAAAAATATTACCAAATACCTTCATTAGTAAAGCTACATGTCTTTGGGGTTGTGGGAGGGAGGGATTAATAAGACCGCTGTCTAAAATGTCAGTTAAAATGCTCAGTATCCACTTGGGCTGTTATTTCATACGTGTGGTTAAGAGTTACTTTGCTCTGTTCTGAGCTAGGTTGTCACTGTGTTCCTCTTAACACCAGGTGTAATTATTGACTAGACCTTGCCAAATCAACACCGCAGCTCCTTCCACAGCTGGCTGTGCCTGTAGTACTGCATGGGCTGTGCTAGGCAGGCAACCCTGCCCCTCACAGCAGCATTTGGTGGCTGACATAGCTCTGTAACGCTTAGTACTAACACTTTATGCATTGAACCTGCCACATCTGTATCGCAAAGGTCTGTGCCTGTATTTTGTCTTGGTCCCTGGGACAGTTCTGTGTCACATTTGTAATTATTTCTGTGGGCTTTCAATTCAAAATGATGGAAATACTGAGCAGATAGCATGGCAGGCTTGAGGGGTGGGGTGATTTTTCCACAACATAGCACTGAGTTTGTGTGTTTTGCATTCTAGGTTTTGGTTTGTGGGTGTTTGAGGATGAGAGGTCTGCCAGAAAGACTGAATGAGCCAAATTTGGCATTACCTGTAGACATACTCTTCCTCTAGCATGCATACACATCTCTTGCCAGACAGTTTCCCCTTGGAGGGGACCTTGCAGTTTTTTCCAGAGGAAAACCAAGGAGAAAATCAGGTTTTGATCGGTGGGGACTATCAGGGCACATCAATGCAAGAGTAAAATAGGAAGTGAACTAAGTACACCGTGTACACACACACATCCTTACAGCTGAAGGCTAAATGAAAAAGATGAGTTGGAGAGGTAGCATCAGTTTGAGCATACCTGCTCAAATTTTGGGGTTTATCTCTCTATGTGGTCTTGGGGACTCCCTCCCTGAAATAGCGTGCGGATTATGGGGTACAGTTAAATAAAACTGTAATTAGAAGCAGCAGAAGGGAAAATATGTTGGTTTGCTGTCTTTTTGCATTTGACTGCTCTTGGACTGCTATTTTCAAAAGTGATCAGCAGTGGCATCTCTTGGCTTCCAGGAAGGCAATGGGAATTTTATGGCTGACGTCAATGGGAGCAGAATGAGACCGATGTTAAGTGCTTTTTTTAAAATCCTGTCCCTAGTGTACAGGCAGTTTCATTGTTTTCCCTGATATTTTTGTGGGTCTTGCACAGATCAAGGAAGAGAAAATAGCACTTAAGAAATATAAGTTGTGGTTCTGAAACCACAATAACTGCCAGAAGGACTTTGGGGGCAGCTGTGGGTCTTGGGACTGCTCTCAATTAATGTTACAGATTTGGCTTGATTTTAGTACAACACTATTACTTTGAGCATCTTTCATTCCCAGAGGACATAATCAGTAAAGTCCACCCTTATCTGATACAAGAAAATCCAGCACAGTCCCACTGATGACCTCCTGATTCGCTGTAAATGGAATTTTTCCCTTTGGATCCATTTGTGTTGTCCTCCTGAAGCCTGACACCTCTCAAAAGTTCATGTGTTTGGCATGGGATGTAGAATGCATTTTTCCCTAAAGCATTGTGATAGGCTGATCCACAGTGAAGCCTTCACACTGTGATGTCTGGTCTCCCTTGATCCATATGTCTGACACTGATTAGCATGAATGGCCAATATGTATGTGTGTGGAAGGGCTATTTAAACCTAAGACTTAACTTATCCTAGCACTCTAGGCTAATCTCTTTCACTCAACTAAGGTCAAAGTTGGAAGATGACTCCAAAGAGCAAAGGAAGGGAAAACAGTTTTGAAAATTGGTACACAAAATATGTGTCTGGAAATAATAAATTTTAATCTCTCCCTTCCTCTCTTGCCATCCCTTGTATTTTCCTACTTCAGGCTACTCCTTAAATATGTATTGAACGACATAGTAATTGTTTAACAGTAGGAGTGCTGATTTTAAAAGTATTTTACATTAAGGAACGAGCGGTGTACTTAAATTTGGAGAATTCATAGCCGGGTGTCTGAGGGTGTTATCAGAAGTTAGCTCTGCAGAGTTCATCCACCTGATGGTATGTATACTCATGTTCTGCAGTAGAGTGGTGTTCTCGTGGCACGTGGGGAAAAAAATGTGGTTTCTGGGACAAAAAGCTGATTAGAGTGATCAGCCTTTGCCCCATCTCCACGGGATTGCTTTTTAGGTCAATCAGGAGAAATCTGTGTGGAATGTAATGGCATTTGTTGAGCAATCAAAAATTTACCCTTGAGCCTACAAACTCCTCTTGTGGTATTTAGTGCACACACACAAATGAAAGATAACTTATGTTGCTTTTTTACCCTCTCCTTAAGCAAGGAATAATAAATATTCAGCATTGGCAGGAATCTGTCATATTGTAGTTATGTTGATTTTAACTGGGTGGTTCAAAAAATCATGTGAGGGATAGCCTTGATACAGATAAACTAGAGGATGCAGTAATGCTGCTGTTCAGAAGTCATGTACCATCATATAGAATACAATATTTTTTTGAAACTATAGATGTGATGTTACGTATGGGATTAAGCTGAGCCTTGCACTAAAAGCATTGATTTCATTTATGTATGTTGTGTGCATTTCTTTGGTTTATATACTTTTAACAGTACTAGCTGAAGTAAGCTCACTCTTTGCCTTAGTTTCTTCTATTAGAAAGAAACAATAAGACGTGTAGGTTTTCACCTTTATATCTACTCTAAAATCCTTGCCTACTCTGAAATTTGTACATGAAAAGAGCACTGAAATGATGATTAAATGCAGCAGATTTATAAAACTGAAATCTTTAAGATACCATTTAAGTCTGTAGGATGAGATAACTTCCTGCTCATTTCATCATATGGATGAGCTCCTGATATAAGAAGAGCAGCAGAAGTTTGGCTACCTTATGGCAAAGGCGGTAGGCATGTCAAACCTTTGCATTCCCTCAGGTGAGTGCTTCTGTCTATCTGTGGTGCATTTGGGGTTTTGTTTTGTTTTGTTTTTCAAAGTAAAATACACATTCCTTAAAGTCCCAGTTGTGCAGATTGTTTTGCAACAGAAAGACCCTTATGGCTGCTCTTGAAACAGCATCGAAGTCAATGAGGCTTTGCATGCAGCAGTCTACACATATGTCTGGCAGGACTTTGGCCTAAGTTCTCTGGCTCATGATCTGAGAAGAAAGAGTTCATCCTTCAGATGGGAAGAGGCTATTTTTTTTTGCTGTTGTATATATAAAGCCTGAGATTGTATTTTTTTTTTGAAAATAATTTTGGTATTTCTTTTGTTTGGAGCATACCATGTCATAGCATCATCTGAGTTTAGCACAGTGTTTGCTTTCAATATTGGAAAGCCAAAGCTCTTGTAAAGATTTTAAATCGTCTGATAATATTTAATCAGTTCATAGACTGTGTGTGCTTGAATAGTAAGCACTTCTGAAGAGCTTGCACCTTTAAAAAAAAGTGAAGTACACTGATAATATTGCAGAGTGTAGAGTGGTTTAAAATTATTGGAGCACTTATTTTTTCTATAATTGCTTCAATTTGAAGGGAACTAGGCAAAATACCAAGCTGAAAATGAGTTGCATTAATCGAAAAAATCATCAGTCAGAAATTTAAACCAAAATGCCCAATTAAAACAAAAACCACACTAAAAATGTTGGAGCTAAAGCCTTAAAGTGATGAGGCTCATACTCCTCTGTATTGGCTGTTGACTTTTGAGGATATTAGAGCAGCTTCATGCATGCATTTCTCTGAAACCAGCAGAGGAGTCAAGGTAGAGTCTAAAGTGCGTTGCTTAGAGCAGAAAGCAGCGCACAGGGAAACCCCACGTTTCTTGCTGTGCATCGCAGTGGGTAACAATCAGGACAGATCAGCTAAAGGTTAAAATCTTTTTGTAGTAAGCTGACAATAAGCTAAAATATTTAACACCTCTGTGGATACCTTATGTTAGGTTTAGAGCTTTTTGGTACTTCACAATTATATTCCATAATGATTTAATGAGCCTTATTTAAAAAAAGAAAAAAAAAAGTAGTTTTATCACTTGCAAAGTACCACACAAACCAAAACAAAAATGAGGCATATCACTGCAGTTCAAGGCTCTTTTTACATTTTCAAGACAAGAAGTTTACCATTAAAAGTCAAATCTGGCTGACAGATAGTCTGTTTTTTTTTCTTTTTTTTTTCTGGTCTGTCTTAAATTTAGCATAAGCACTGACTGTTACTAAACAAGGGAAGGCTGAAAAGAATGTTTGTTTGTTTTTGAAAGAGGATGAAGTATTATTGTGAATATTATACATCACTGGAACATAGTCGGTCCTGACGAGTGAGTCTTGATCATATATGGTTCCAGTCGATTTTAATATACCAGGTATGACTGGGTTATAGTCAGGCTAAAACAGACGGACAGCTTTCAGTATGTAAGTGGTCATCTTGAAATGCATGGGACAGCTCATGAGCTAGAACTCGGCTGTGGATTTGGGTATCTGTCTGAACCCGAACCACCTTACTCACCCTTTCTTTGCCACTGTGCAGGGTATTTTCAGATACTGTGCTTTGGTAGGATGCAAACAACTGTGTAACTTTGATTTCATATTTTACCAATTACCTTGCACCATGTAGATGAGTGTGGTATGCATAGTTGTAGCAAGTGAGAAGTGACAAATGTACAGGTTCCTATGAAGGCAGCACCACTTGCATTTTGTCTCAGATCTCCATGACGGTAGCTGGCTTCACAGTAACACTGGCACTGATGATTTCATTGCCTCAGATCCCCACCTGTGTAGCTGCAAGATTGTGCACTGGTTGTTTCTAAACCACAAGCAAAGAAGGGTCACAGAGAAGTTCTGCCGCTGTTGTTCTTTTTATAATTATTTGCACAAAACAGTGTTTGGGCCAGAATATGTTACTGGTGGGTAAGCTGTGTGAAAATTCATTTTAGTAAGTCATGATTGAAGAAAAAACATTTACTTCCTTTTCATTTAAAGTCTTATAATTTAATGACTGCTTTCAAAGTCAAATTCTTACAGGAAAGTGCTGTGTTTTGCATGTGGCCCTATTGACAGGAGCACGCTGTACCCACAGCCTGTTCCAAAATGGCAAAAATGTTTGAGGGAAGGAAACCTGCATCCAAATGTTTCTCAGCTGGGGAATAATAATCCATCCTACAGTAAAAGTACCGTTACATGGCTTGAATGGGAATATCTTAAAAAAAAAAAAAAGTCTAGCCATGACCTTCACCTTTAGGAGGTGCCGGGGGGTGCCCTGCATTGGCTGTGGTGGTAGCAGGAGCAGTGGGGCTGGGAACAAGCAACATGTAAGGGACTGAGGTCACAGCAGCAGGTGAAGGGGACATCCCTTCATTGATAAAACCCGGTTGTGAGTTTCTTCTTGCAGCTTCTTTGCTCTTCATTCTTGTAATCCTGGGCAGACTGGAGATGTGTGCCTTATACAGAGCTCAGCAGAGTCAGGGTAGGGTGAGTAGGTTGGAGGTTTGGCAGTGGTGGAGCCAATGGGGAATGGGAGTGCTCAACATTTTGTCCAGTTTTTACTTCTGCTTTTCCAGACCTGTGTGGAACTTGACAGTTTTTGCCACTATGTTTAGACTAATTCAATATTTTAATGGTCTCTCAGACCAATGGCCCAATTTGTGAGGCAAATTCATGGAATTATAACTGTGAAAATAGTGTTCAGTCAGGCCTATTAATATTATTTTCTAAATATCCCATCAAATTTACCTAGGGATGATGGCAGATAATTAAAAATTTGCAGCAACTCTGCAATGAAAGAAATAAAGGATCAGATTTTTGAAGGCAGTTAAGGGTTACTCAGGTCACAATTGAAAAAAACTCTTCCTTGGGCCACCGGTGACATCACATATGAGTTTCTATCATATCTATTCTGATGATCAGCCTTCTTCACCTCACCAATATACATTTCATTGTCTCCCATGTTTTGTTGGTATGTCCTTCTCTGCTACATATACCTCAAGTTTTCCACATTCTGATCTTTCAGCTCAGGTCTAGCCAGCTACAAGTAGTATACAGCTACTGACCTGAGCTGGTACTCTGAGAAATTATTTTTACTGTTTGTATGTGTTTTTTATTCCAGAAATGTGTACACTAAACATTAATGATTTCAAAGTCTAATGTACTTGATAACAACTTCAGATGACCCAATTGCATGTCAGATTTTTGTATTTGACACTCTGCTTCCATTCTTTTCTTCCCCACTCTTTTTCAAGCACGCTTGTTGCTGGTGGTAATATTAATCATCCTTAGGAGCACACATATTCTGCAAGTTGCAGTGCTGGAAGTTAATACTTTAAACAGTCACAAGTTTGTTTTTTTTTCCCCCTTTCTCACCTGCACCTAAACCTATCTTCAATGCAGAATGAAAAGAAGTGAGAGGAACAGCAGTGATGGTTAGCTATATTGTAATTCCACTGCATTTTGATTAGCCTTACGCTCAGTTTGCTTGGGTTTGTAATTCACTCATCAAAGCAGATATAAACTCAGAGAAATAAAACCCCAGCTGGATTTCTGAAGGTATTTTGCTCTTCTTTCTTCATGGTGGAAACCAAATTCAAACTATTCATCAGTGGTAGTGGGAGATGGGGGAAGGGACGCTGATCATTTTGGAAATGAATGCATATTTTGAAGTGAATTTTTATTCTTCCACTGTTTTGTGTCTGATAATATTGAAAAGAATTGTTCTCCAATATTGTTATATTGGAGATATATCAATATTGGAGAACAATATTGCCCTGCAATACTCCAATATTGTTATTGCTTTATATATTGTATATATTGTATATATACAATATATATTGTATATATTGTTATATATATATTGTATATATTGTATACAATGTATACATTGTATATATATTGTATATATTGTATGTTGTATATATATATATTACAATATATATTGTATATATAATATACAATATATACAATATATATACAATATATATTGTATATATTGTTATATATATATATATTGTTATATTGGAGTATTGCAGGGCAAGCAGGCGATCAGGCCTAGTCAGCATGGGTTTATGAAGGGCAGGTCCTGCTTGACGAACCTGATCTCCTTCTATGACAAGGTGACAGGCTTAGTGGATGAGGGAAAGGCTGTGGACGTGGTCTACCTTGACTTCAGAAAGGCATTTGAAACCGTTCCCCACAGCATTCTCTTCAGGAAACTGGCTGTTCATGGCTTGGACTGGCGCACACTTCGTTGGGTTAAGAGCTGGCTGGCTGGTTGGGCCCAGAGAGTTGTGGTGAATGGAGTCAAATCCAGTTGGGGGCCGGTCACTAGTGGAGTCCCCCAGGGCTCGGTACTGGGACCAGTCCTCTTTAACATCTTCATCGATGATCTGGATGAGGGGATCGAGTGCACCCTCAGTAAGTTTGCAGACGACACCAAGTTAGGTGCATGTGTTGATCTGCTTGAGGGTGGGAAGGCTCTGCAGGAGGATCTGGAAAGGCTCAACCGATGGGCCAAGGCCAACAGTATGAAGTTCAACAAGGCCAAGTGCCGGGTTCTGCACGTGGGGCAACAGAGGTTGGACTCGGTGATCTTGGAGGTCTCTTCCAATCTAGACTATTTGGTGTGATTCTGTGATTCTGTTATTTGTCAATAAGGCTTATTCCTTTCTACTTCTTTTACTTGCCTTGAAGAGATACAAAGCTGCCTCTCTTACTGGCTTGGTCCATGTGTAAGGACAGAACTGATCTCACAAGCACTCGGTGCCTCATGGTGACCAGTACCCAGAATTTCATGAAGTAGTCTCCACAATTGAAACGTATCATCTAACTCACTTATAGGAGCAGACTTTATTTTAAATGCAAATATGGATGTTTTTATCCACACATGCATTAATCTTTTAGAGTCCTACCAAGCTCTTTTAGCTGGTTTCTCAAGTTAATAGTATGTTACATAGTGTTTAGATCTTTTTATATTTCTTGAAGAAGTGTTTTAATTTCAAATATATGCCATTTAACTGTATGTCTTGTATTATGAAAAGAAGTAAACATGAGCAAATGATCTCTGTACCATTTACCATTTCACAACAATGCCCTCTATGAACTGCAGAGTATTTTTTCAGAATGTCATGCAAAAATATTTTATGCTTCTGAGTATGGAATTAAGAAGAAAAAGGTTCTTTCTGATTTACCCATTTTAAGACAGATTAATCAGCAGTGCAGTCACTGGCAAGCATTATTTTTAAAATAGGGGACACAGTCCACTGAGGGTTTGATGGGAAGATCTGCTAGTTCTTCTGTTTCAGCAAGGTGCAGTCTTGTTAGAGGAGTTGTTTTTCCAGCATTTTCAACCAATGCTGAACAACTGCGGACTGATTCAAAGAGCCTGTGAATGGTAGTGGTGAAAAGCAAAAGGTTTTCTACAGGCTTGAATTTTTATCCAGAGGTCTGAGTTCTTATTGGGAACTTGTAAGTCTTCTACAAAGTAATGAAGGTCATAACATGTTTTGCCAACTACTAATCTGTCTTAGAATCGATGGACTGAAAGGGAAAGTCTCAAACAGTACCTGGATAACCACTTCAAAGAGGCACCAGAATGGACTGTCACAGTATATGTCACAGGGCGGTTGTGCATCTTTTCTAGTGCTTGGCAATTGTGTAGGGAGCCAGAGCAAGGGACTGATCTGGCTGCAGACTAACGTTTAGTTAGTTTTTAATTGACACACTGTCAAACAAACATCAGCAACTGTCCTGATGATGTAGCAGGAATATATGGCTGAGGGTCAAAGGGAGAAAATTGTCTTTTAGCAGATGCTGGCTTTTGTGTTGACTACTACTTATCATGCTTTGAACTTAGCTGACCCTGTTTTGAGCAGGCAGTTGGACCAGACGCCTGCTGAGGTCTCTTCTGACCTGAATTTTTCTGTGATCCTATGGAAGTGATTGTGGAACTGCTGCATCTTTTTTTAATACTTCCATTTTGTTTTGTTTTGCTTTGTATTTTCCCACCTGCAGGGTCTGAAATAAATGGAGGAGGGATTTTTCTGTTCAGCAGTTGGTTGGATAAAACATAGACTCTGGATGTAAGAATAGCTTTTTGGAGAAGGCAGCCACCCTGCATATGTGAACTGGCTTCGTGCACTGCCATCACTGCACCTTAGCAGTAGATGAGGAGTATATGGAGTCCACAGCTAGTGGTGCCCAGCAGGAGCTGTGAATACCTGCTTTGGGCTGACATACAAAGAGGAGACATTGGGGAAAACCCATTGTGAGGGGTTGTTCTGTCTTGAATGGCACAGGTGTAGTTGCATCTTCTTTGGAGCCCAGTATGGACAAATAATTTTATATACAACTGTGAAGCTCTGTGCTGCAAGAGATTATAGATAGTCTGAAGTATAAATATGTTAGAAAGCAATCAGTCAAGCAAATAGAAGAAAAGTACATCAGAGTTGTTGAATGGAAAGCTGCAGATACAGCCTCGGGGCTGTGTTTTGGGGTACTTGGAAAGTCTGTGAGTTGTAGGTTGAAATATGCACAGGAGGAAGAATCACTCTATATCTGACTCTCTTCTCCAGTTGCTCACTGCGTATGTGTTCCCTATCAATGCCAGAGAATTGAATGGAGGGCCTTTTTCCTGGCTCTGTATGATTATTCATACAACCCCTTGAAGTACTTTTGGAATCTGTTTTACATGGTTGTGTAAAACAGGGAGTGTAGATGAACTGCTGATACTCCACGTGGTAGGGATTTGTCACTTGGAGATGGACTAGCTTTGAACTACTTGATGACTTTCATTGCCATTAAAAAAAAAAAAAAAAAAAAAGTGCTAAATTTCATCATTATATTTTAGTATTAGACTTCTGTTTGCAGAAACATCTGTCATTGTAAAGCTAATCAAAATCTCGACTGCTGAAGTTAGAGCCCGTTTTAAACTGAATGTCCTACCTCAGGCTGCTCACTTCGTACTGAAGTATGCTCGGGTTGTACTGTATGAGTACTGTTCCTCTGAGACCTTAACAAATAGCTAGGTGAGACTACATGAGACTCTTCTGCTATGTGAAACTGATACACAAAGCTAACTGGGGATCCAGGAAATACTAACAAGGGATTAATGATTGAAGGATCAGATGCCATTTTTAAACATCAAGAAAAAAAGGCTAAACTCTTTTTTTATTATTTTATTTTATTTTAAATAAATTCTCCATTATGATTCCCATTTTAAAATAGCTTTTACAGTATTTCTTAAGAATTAAGAAATTGCAGTTAGGTCTCTGTGCTTTTTTGCCCCAGCAGGGCTCCACGGCAGCCCAGAGGTTTGTCCACTAGGATCCAGCTGCAAGCCTGGAAGGAGACTTTGTTTGTGTCTTGGTCTTAGTTGCTCTGGACTGGAGCCAGTTTCGCCTCTACTTAATGGTGAGACTATACTCTGACAGGCTTTCTGCTGGTGCAGAGAGCTGCTGGGCTGTGTGTTGATCCAGCATGTAGTGAAAATTATGTAGTATCTTAATGTTAGCATGTTGACTTTTCCTCCTAAAGCCTGGTCATACTCGCATTATAAAGCTGATACTCACATTAAAGTTGGTGACAGCCCTTCTTCACTGTGAGGAAGACATGACTGTGAGAGACATCATTAGGATTGCGTGTGCCTGTGTGTGTCTTTATGGGCTGTAGGATTTGCATAGCCTTGTTTGTTTAATCTTGTAGACTAGTTATGGGCTTACATTCTTCTTCAATGTCTGTCTGGTTTGTTTTCTAAAAATGATGGGAAGGCCTTTCCCAAACAACTCTGATCCTCTAATTGATCTGGTTTTGGAGCTCCCATTAAATTCAATAGATGTTCTGAGCATGGAACAATTACCAGATCAGGACAATGTCTATTTAAGTTCAGTCAAATCGTATAAAAGTGCCCTTTTTTCATCCCTTCCAGCACAAAATTGATTTCATGCTTTTCAATCTCTTGGAGTATTTATTAAACTATCGTTCATTCATTTAGTTCCTTTATTATTTAATTTTATACCAAAATGTGGCTTTGGTCTGTAGAAGGAAAAGTGGGAGATATTTTGCTATTTTTTTCCCTCAAAAAGTACTTATGTTCTTGCCTTTTTTTTTTTTGTTTGTTTTTTTTTTTAAGGTACAGCACTTCTGTGCACCTTAGAACAGCAGTGGCTAACAGCTCTCAACAATAGAAGCAGGAATAATGGCAGGGGTAGCAAAGACATGAGTGTTGAAAAGCAATATTCTTCAATGTTGGGAAAGTAATAAAAGGTCAGAATGAAGCTCAATAGAAAAGCCATTATGAAGGGAATGGGCAGAATTCTAGTTTTATGTTGCTGTCAAGAGTTTGGATTTGTTTTCTTTCCATTCTGACAAATTTTATTTAGTTTAATTCTGATTGTTATTATTATTTGCTTTAACCCATGCAGCTTTACTGAATGTAATTTTAAGTGTGCACAACTGTAAATGGCTATGTTTTTGAGAATTTTTTTCTCTTTCTTATTTTGAACCTTCTGTATAATGAATTCTTAACCAAGAATTATTGTTTAGTATTATTTACTCAGAGCTAGGCTGTGCTATCAGAATACAGACTGAACAGCAACATACTCTGCTGTTAGCTCTATTAACTTCTGTAGGACTGCTTACAAAGGAGGGTGGGTGCTACTGAATGTATTTCATGTACTGCTCAAAAGTCCTTGTCATTAATTGAATTCTGCTGTGTCTGCAGTCAGTGTTGAAATCTCCATTGACTTCCATGCCAGCAAATTTAATCAGCTGTGACTGCTTTTGATAACATCATCGTGGAATTTACTTTCTTGCCCCTAATTAATTAAAAAGACATTTTTGCCCCCATTAGTTAAGGCCAAAAGTATGTTTTGAAAATAGGACAGATAAAATAAAATATGTATGGCTTAAAGAGATACATAATGGGTATTGATGCTAGAATCCATCCTCAGTTTCTTTTGGTTTTGATGTAATAAAACAATTCTGTATGATGGGGTGCTTATGTAAAGCATAGACCTCTTTTCTTTTCCCTTCCCTATATGACAGAGCAGCAAAGTTGCCTGATACAATTTAAAATCAACATCCACCAGGTAAGTCTTTCTTTCAGGTAGCTCACTGGCTGTTCATCGTCTACTTAGTCAGTATGTCCAGACAGGCAGCAATTTGGTCTATTTCACACATAAATAATGTGTAGTGACTAAATGTGGGGAGAGCCTACATAACTCATATTTTTTTTCCTCTCCTGAATTTCATGTTTTTTCATCATTCTCATTTCTCCTAACACTGTCCTATAATATCCCACTGTAGATAGTGCAGCGAGTCTGGAAGTTCTATACAGATGTCCTCCCAGAGCTGTTAGAGACAGATTAGACATCCATTTCAGCAAAGAAACAGTCCAAATTCTGTACCAGTTCCTCTGGGTAGTTTTATGCAGACATCTTTTTGTCTACATTTTTTTTTTTTAGCAGTTATCAGACTGTGTCTGGTCTTGTTGTGTGGTAGGGGTTGGTGATTTAAAAATGCTTATGATTTCTCTCTGCTGCTATGGAATTAAACACTACAGCTCTTGTTTACCTCAGAAGCAGATGAACTGTGCCACAGGCTGAATGCCTGGAAATCCCCAGCCTAAAAGTCTAATGATGAGCCCCATATGCAATCTACCACTGCCACAGTAGAGGTTAGTCTCAAATGTAAGCAGTAAGTACAACAGCTGCCAGATTGCTGCTCAAAAGACACAGGTCCCCAAATAAACAACTTATTCCTTCACTATTTCCTCTTCCATTATGTATGGGGAGGAGTTTTCTGTTTTCTTTTATGTGTCTTCATTTGTTTTTGCCAAGTGCACTTAACAGATGAGAGAGTACCCTTCTTTGCCTTCTCTGGTTATCAGTGTTCTGAAAAATGATCAGAAAATACATTTGGACTCTCCTTCAGGTCTGGAGGTTGGAATTTTAAAGAATTGTGATTGAAAATCTTGCTTATATTTTGAATTAAGTTTACCTTTCTCCTTTTGCCTTTTTTTTTTTTTTTTTTTGAAATTCAAGATGGTTAGACTCACATGTTTTTTGAAAATTGTTTTGTCACTGGGAAAAGGAAATGTTTTTAATATTTAAATCTAATTGAAGGCTGGCGTATCCTTTTTCTTTCCTTTTTTAACCTCTCCAAACATGTACTTTTCAGATTCCTTCTTAAATGTTTAAATTTCTCCTATGCCCTTTCTTGTTGATTTTATTAGCGTGGTACGTTCCTTTTCTGGTGTTGTACATTTCAAATTTTTTGTTGAGGGGAGTTGTAGCTGTCTACATGTGTCTCATTCTGGGTAGCAGCATGTGCTATCTCTTTAATAGGAAACTGGGCTTGCATTCTTCTTCAGCTAGAGAGTGATGGCATAAACATGGGGAATCAAGGTACAATTCCCCACTAAGACAGCTGTCCACTGCCTCAACCAGGGCTGCTGGTAGAAGAGAGCCAGGGGAAACTTATTTAAACATTGTGGTACTTGGCAGTGCTGCTCAGTGCAAATGAAGTGAGCGGGAGCCCTTTTGTCATCTTCCCACAGGCTGCGTTGGGTTTGTGGTCCCTCTGTGGACTTTAACCAGCACACTGTCCTATCTGAAAGATGTGTTATTTGCACTTACATGTTAGATCTTCATAGGGAGTGCATATTTCCTAAAAAGATATAAATGATGGACATGGTATTCATACTTATTTGCCCCCCTGTCTTCAGTCCATCCTCCTTCTGCATATCTTTTTTCCATTCATTTCATTGCTATCATGTTAACTGCATACCATAGCCATTGCTGCCTCTAATGTATTGTTTCAAAGCAGGTTGCTTGTTATGGGAGAGTAGGATAAAAATCAATAAACAAATTCCAAGCATGTGGCCATTTGCTTGGTCAGTTTTGAATGATATCCTACCAATACCATGAAAGAACAGATCTCACAAAATAACACAACAGTAGTCATCTTTGCCACAGGAAAACCCTTGCAAGCAAAACCAATCTGTGTGAAATATTTGAGAGCTGCTTCTGTGTTTCAGATGAAATTAATAGGCCAAAGTTGGAAACGTAATCCCCTGTTGCAAACATCTTCCATGGCATCACCTGTGTATCATGCTTTCTCATTCAGTCATTCCCATTTTTCATGTATCAGTACAGTAGGATTCACTACACTGTAAGCAGAAGCCAAAAACTTGGAATCTTAAAACCATCACTGAAGATTGAGGTTACTTCTAAAATGTACTGTTTGTGTGTGTGTGTGTGTGTTTTCCCTAAGATTATTCTGTTTTCTATTTCTCTGTCGCTCTTACAGGTTTTCTCTTACATGTAAGTAAATTGTTATTCTACTTTGCTTACTTTAAGGATTACAAGAAAATATAGCTTGGGTTTTAAATTCAATGAAATTACTGCTTTTTAATCTAATTGCAGTTTGTTTAATTTTATGTCCAGCTTAAAGCTTTAAACTTCTTGTAAAACACAGCACAAAGTACTGGGAGTTCTTGTACTTCCTAATTCTGTCTGGCATTTACAACAATTCTTTCACTATCTCTGAGGGTATGGCTCCAAGCTCTGCCAAGACGGGCTTAGGGTCTGTTCCAATCCATTGATATGAATAGGAGTCTTTCCATGGATTGGGTAGGAGTTGATTCAGACTATTGCTTTTCCTTTGCAAACTGAATACTTCGTGGCAAAAATCTTGGCTCTGTTGAAGTCAGTGGAATATCTGCTATAGAATTCAAATGACCCAGGATTTTAGCAAGAATATTTAATATCTCTCAATTTAAAATAAGCCATTTTCAGCTATAGGATTTGACTTGGACATTCTGCTTTGAAACAGACACAGGAGATTAAGGTGGAAGAAAATTTCCATACTGAAACTTGATTAAGGTCAGAGTTACTATTAGATACTTAGTGTTAACTACAGCTGTGTAGGACAGAATTACCAAAGTCTGCAATTTGCCCATTAAAGGAAAGCCTGGTACATGTCTGAGTCAAAGGGATACCACCCAAGTGGTAGCTCAGACTTTACATCTTGTTCTGTGCATGCTTGCTTTTGGCTAATAAAAATGCATGTTATTTGCAAAAAAGAAACAAACAGTGGATGAGTAAGGGGTAAACCTAATTGTAGGTTTATTTATTTACATGTATTTTAAGGGACAGTATTTCATACATTTGTAAGCCAACCAAAAGAGCCCTGATAAGTCTGATGATTGACTGCTCTTGCAGAGGCTTCCTGGGGCCCTGGGAGATTTTCCATCTGTGAGAAGAATAATTCTCTTGCAACTCCACCAAATGCAAAGTCAAAACACAGGAATCACAACTATATAGGACTGGCTGTATATGGTATCCCACTTCAATCTCCCACATTCAACCATACAGCTTTCTATTTTTCATAAGCATATGGCTAGTATAAAATATAGTTAGATTTCCCATGGCCTTCCAAGAAGATTTATTATCCAAGAAACTCATTTGCTCTTGGATCCTTATGTCAAGGAAAATAAACATTAGATTTCATAGAAACCATAATCATTAACCATAATGTTGTCTGTATTGCTCCTGTATTTTTTCTTACAAGAAGTCTTTACAACCAACTGAAAGAAAAAAAAGGCATCCAGAAAACTCTTAATGTAGTTCATGAATCTAGTAAGGAACTTCACTCATAAGTTGTATATTTTATACACTCATCTGTGTATAAAAATCTACATTAGAATATATGCCTTTGCATATTTTTATTTATTACATTAGTCTACACATACGAAATTACCCACTTTCAGAAAGGCCAAGGTTGCTCTATATTTCATAAAGTTTTAATTTTTAATTTTTAAAAATCCTTTTAACAATTGCTAAGTAACTAAACTCTTAAACTGTTTCTGTCTGCCCCAAGGGCTTTTTGTCTTCCTCTATGTGTTGAAGAGAAATCTGAGCCTAAGAACAAAGAGGAAAAACATGTCTCATCCACTTGTCACGGCATCTATACTTTGCCATTTTTTTGCCACCCAAATGTGACAGGGCAGCATAAAAATGTGTGAAGTCTGTCACAAATGGCAGCCAGAGCTGGGAATTCAGGAAAATGAGCTTTGCCTTTTTGAAACTTTTGCATTTAAATCCTGCAAAGTGCTGAGTGCCTTCTGAAAGGTTATGCTAAACTTGCTCAGCATTAATTCACTGGATTTCCCCCAAAATTTCCTGGTGTTCACCTTTTGGGATTCAGCCTGTAAAATGCATATCTTCTACACGGAACACCTTGAAAGATGTCCAGTGTTAGAGAACATGACATGTTCCCTGTACTTTCATATATCTCATGTATGCAATACATCGTGTGTCAGAAGTCACAAGCGTGGCTTAGAAGTGTGGGAATGATGACTGTAGAGACACAAAGTCTACCTGTAGAAGAGTGTGGCAGCAGTGCTGTTAGCTGTGCATTGGCAGAATAGCGTGGCCCAGTGCAGTGGGATTGTTTCCCCAAAATCGGAAAGGTGTTCACAATTCCATGATGTGTGTATCCTAGTTTCTTTTCTAAAGCTCTGTCTAGTGCCTTTTTGTGTCCCGTATCTGCAGGAGATCACAAGATGCTCTGGCTAAGGAGACTTGAGGAAAATATAGCAACTCCAAGCATGAGGACGAGGTCATTGCATTGATCTTATACTAACACCTAAGGGAAAGCATCTGTGTGCTAGCAGAGGTGAGCTGTTTTAAATTATCATGTGAGATTCCAGGTGTTTTGCCAGTCTGCAGCCATTCAGCACCTTATATTCCAACTATATATCTGTCTGTCTCTCTGTGTCTGTCATACTGCATGTGTTTTTTCATGTCATTGGCAGTACATCAGCAACACCACTCCTCCCTCTGTTACAGCTAAGCCCTTCTGAGAGAAGCACCTAGGTGTGACCCCTGGAAGCTCTGTTCAGGCAGGAAAACAACATCATTATAGGTTTTTTAAATGATAACTGACTCTGTTGTCATGTCCTGCCTTCTAGAATACACGGCAGCATCCGCTCCGTTTCTTCCAGGAGACAAGGGTGGGTCTGACATCTTCCCCTTCCTTTTCTCTCTCTCGCAGATGCATTACCTTTCACTATGTTAGAGGGTGATTTGGGAGACAGCCACATTGACAAGCTGTCTTTGGTGCCTGGCGCCATGGGATGAGGAGCTAGGGATGAGCAGTACAAGGCACAGAGTGGGCACAGCAGCTCTGCTGCCTGTTGTGTCTTCTGCAGGGAATTTCATTTGGAAGGGAGGGGGGTTGGAAGGAGAAGGGAGGGAACAGAGAGTGAAACACAGACATCACCACTATCCTCAGTAAGAGATTTAGATCTCTGTGTTGGCATAAAAAGGTCATTTGGGGCCTGAGGGTTTTGACATTGTTCCTTTAAGTTAGACCCACAACATAAACTATTTTCAACACTTGCCATGAAGAACAAATGACCTTTAGTAACTTGCCCAGAAGACAAATGGTACGTTAACACAATAAATATACTTTGCTAGTATCATGCTTCTTGCCTTAATTTTCAATTAGAAATATTACCTTCTCTCTTTTACACAAAGGACCATATTTTCATGCTTTGATTTTGTAACTCAGATTTCCTTGCTCTCTTTGGGATATTCATTGATAGTTACTGGCTGCGCAATAGATTTCTTTTTGTTCAGGGACAACATTTTGTACTCATTTGCTCAAACTGGGCTGAATGAAACGTGTAGATGAAGGAAAGAGGGGAGAGTGAACAAGCATCACAAGACAGGTCTACTGTAAGAGCAGAGGAAAGGGAATCAAAGGGGCAGACAGGTAAGAACTGGTGCTGGTAAGCCTACTTTTTGTCTGACTGAGCTTTGGCAGCATGTAAAATGAACAATGAGACTGGAAATAAAATGTGAAATTCTCTCAATTTACAACAGTAAAGGTAGGAGGTATGGACGTTGGCATGCTGACTTCTGTTCCGGGAAATGTAGGGCCAGCACTCACCTTTGTGCTCATTTTTGTTTCAGAGTTAATGTTTTCAGTCTGGGTTGTTATGAAGCTAGCTGCCAAAGAACAAACTCATTGAAGGACCTGAAAATGCATCATCAATTGTATAAGGGTGAGAACACCAGGTTGTCTGCTGGGCCATGCTCAGGCCATGGCTTGGCCAGCTGGTGATCTCAACCCCTTAGACAAGCAGTGCCCTGGAAGAAAGGGAAGTCTGCAGTGTGTGCTAATATGGGAGGGGAGAGCACCTAAAGGGAGGAAAGGGAGATAAAAGATGAGTGCATCAGCTGTCCTAAACACAGTGCTGTGGCATCTTGAAAACAGTGGAGAAAGGAGGTGAGCAGTGGATGCTTCAAGGGAGCTGGGTATAGTTTTGTCAAGGGGATGACAGAAAGGATGTTACTGTCACACAAGCTATAAATGCCTCAAAGAAGGGAGAGAATGCTGGTGGTGGGAAGGTAGTCAATAAAAGGTTGGCATTGCACAGTGGCAACAAAATATTTAGAAAAAGGAGAGTGATTTGTCACCCACTGAATCACAGATACAGTTCCCTTACAGTCACAGATACAGTTCCCTTACCATTAATAGGGCTTGGAAGGTAGGATGATTTAATGTGCTATGTAGAGGCTCATTAGGCATTCCTGAAATGTTAGTCAGTTATTTCTAGGGCTGATACAGGGCTCTTCATTCCAAAGGAATCCAGAACACTTTACACAAAAGTAGATTTTTCAATTTGCTTATTGGTTTGGGGATTACAGTTGTTTCGCATTAAATAAAAACAATTTGGAGAAGAGTTTTTTTTGGAAGGTGGAGGGAGGAATCATTTGTTTCAACTGAACAGAATTTGTTTTACAGAAACAAAAAGGAAAGGTTTGTGTTTAGGGTCCTAAATCTTTTGCAACCTTACTAAGTGTGTTGAAATAAAGGATTTTAAGCAAAGCCTTTAGAAATCAAAAAATGAAATAATTGAAGTTGAGATAGCAGTTTTACATCTCCAGAAATTTTTATTTCTTGTCTTTGGATTAGACTGCCAGCTGAATCTGACCTTACTTTATACATAAATTAGTTGTCAAAAATTATCATCAACTGTAATATTTTTTTTTCTTCCTAGCTTTATGTTTATGCCCATTTATGACCATTGAAGTGTGACTTAAATAAAGCTGGAGAAATATGCTGCTCTGAGGCAGTTGTGTTAGGGGAAAGCTGAGCTGAGGAGAAGAACCTTAAAGTGGAAGGAAGCAAGGGATGAATGAACTGAAAAAGAGGGAAAACTGAAAAGAGTTGGACAACAAGAATAATGGTGACAGTGAACTTCCAAGAGTAAAAATAGGACTGAGAAAATGAGGATTAGGTGTATGAAGATGAAAGGGGGAGTCAATGAAAAAAGGCTGACTAAAAAGGCAAAAATAGGATGCTCCACCTTTATTTTAGTAAATGCTTTAATTCTCCCTTTTCCTGAGAAATTCTGTATTTTTCTAAAATTGGAAAGTAGGATGCTTTTGGCTGCTCAGGATTCTATAGTGAAATACAGAAAAAAAAAAAAAAAAAGAAAAATACAACAGTGTAAAAGTTAGTGCAACTTAAGAAAGTACCATTGAAAAACATGACCTTAGTAACTTCTAAACTTTCAGGTCATTCTGCTTCTAAAGGGACAACACAAAGCCATTATTAATTAAATTTCATTTCATGTGAACTACAGCTGTAATCCTGCAAACACTTGCAGGTAATCAGCAAATTTTTATTCTTATTTTAATGGAAACTGATACTCTCATATAATCAGGTGACTCTAGAAACTAAAGACTCAAGAAAAAGAGTCAATCTTGCTAGACTTGTGATAAAAAAAAATCACAAAAATCAGGTCTGCTTTTTTATGTTAGTCTAGCCCCAGGAGAGCCTTCACCCATAAAAGTTTTTTTTTTGAGTGATTTTTCTTCAGACATTACAAGTGTATATGCCTGGTTCCCAGCTTAGGGAGCCTGGGTTCCATTTATTTAGTAGACAAGACCACTAGAAACTGAAAATTCCTTCTAGCAATTCTCAGTGTCCTCACTTTTTTTTTTTTTTTTTTAAATACAATTTTACTGAAAATTAATCAGTTAAAGAAGGATACTCATCTTATTGGCTCTACCAGAACTCCTGAGGCAGGTTTTGCTGATCTCTCTTTCGAATGTTCATCCTTTTGTAGAACAACAACACTAGGAGCCTCGAGGATATGTTTGACTAGCAACCACAGCCAAGCATTCACTATGTGAGAAGGGGGAAGGAAAAAAAAAAAAGACCTGGGTCAGCAGTACAAACGGGGAAATGACACTGCCATGGTGGTGAGACTGAGGATTTCTGCTTCTCTGGTAATATCTAAGTTTCTTTTTAAATGGTTTTTAGATGTGGGTTTTCAAATGAGTTCTGTGAAGTAGAGACAAGAGTATGCAAATGTTTTTACAAGAAAAAAATATGAGGGAAAATTAAAATGATCACTGCTCTCAATCCCCTCCACTCTTACCTTCTTTTCTCCACCATGGTGTATACAGAAGGGGATGTGGTTATTGATTATTATGTCAGTGGTCCAGCTGCATGCAAGCTACACAGAATGAATACTGCAGTCATCTGGGCAGGGAAAACCATGTCAATCCTCTTGCTAGCACCCCACCACCCTATTGGGTCAGTGCTCCTATATTGGCCTGTTGTTTTTTTTAATGACATATTGGGTCATGATCTTCATCTCATGTTGCTGATGTCAGTGGGTATTTTGATACTGTATTAGTGAAACTGAAATCAGTGCCTGAAATTTCAGGGGTTATTCTGTTATTCTGTTCTTGCTTGGACAATGAATGGCACGTAAATGGTGTTGAGTTCTCGGTCTCTGAGTCATAAGTTCTTGTTCCTAGGAATCGTTTTTTCTACAGCACACATTATTTTGCATATGAATATCTTCATTAAATTCATCTTTCCATCTCTGTAATTTTACTTACAAACCTGGAATTCTTGCATTTCTTATAGGTCATTACTGTGTTATTTTAAGCCCTCAATTTTAGATGGTCAGTCTAGCTTAGGTAAAAAATATTCTTTTTTTTTTTTTAAAAAAAAAAGTTTATGGAAGTCTTAAATAGAGCTAATGTCTTGTGTGTTCAAATTCAATTTCATTCATGAGTAAGAAATTAAGAAGCCTTTGGTGCAAATGTAATAGACACATTTTAGAAATTTGATTTATAGGTGAAAATTCAGAGAAAAAAATATGTCTGCTTCTGTTCACCATTTTGGGGAGTGGATATCTATTTCAAGTACTGTAAAAAATGGTAGGTTGGTAGCTGCACCTCTGAACAGACCTAGAGCAGCAGGATCTGCTGAAGAAAGCTGACACAAGAAAGCATTGTTAGTAGAAGAGTTGAAACTCAGAAATATCTGAGTGGCTGAGTATGTAAGACCAAATAGAGGTATCAGGAAGACCAAGGAAAAATAAAAACTGTGTGAATATGGGCAGTGTGTATCAGGCAAACACCAGATGAAACAGCCCCAACAGTGGAGTATTATGAGTTGTTTGAGCTCTAATTATGCACTGAGCATATGAGAAGCTGTAACAGAGGGCAAGAGGGAGATGTCAGTGGAGAAACAAGTGATGAATGAAAATTCTCCTTTGCCGGGGAAAACAGTTCATCCACAGATAGTGAAACTTCATAAATGGTCTCCTGTGGAGGCCTGTTTTTCCATTGCTTCTGCACATTGCTGTCATTCAGAGCAGTGGAAAATGTATACACAACACTAGCTTGTAAATTTACTGGAGTTCCAACATGTGTTTGCACGTGTGTGGGGTGGTAAACATGTCTTTGCGTTTGGTCATCTGACAGTGCTCTCCTCCTAACGCGCCTCACTGCCAGAAGCCACTTAACTGGGCGTAGTGTGGCACTGTGCCCAGCTCAGTGTCCATACTTACTGTCTGCATTTGCTATGTGTGGTTCAGGGATGCAGAGTGTATGCCTGCATCTTTGTATTTAAGTGGTCTGAACAGTTAGTAAAAGAAAAATCAATTTTAAAGGGTAGATTAGCGTGGGCAACGTTTTTACTGGTTTATTACATTTCTGAGATATCTGCAAAAGAAGAGAAACAAAAATACATGGAAAACAGTAAGGGTAGTGAATTCTTCATGTCATTTGGTGTACTTAGAGTAAGCCAGAGTTTGGGGACAGTAGCACCAGCCATAAGAGGGTAAGTTGGAAGCTTGTAGGTCAACAGGAGATTTAGGTTAGGTGAGATGCTTCAGGGGGTTTGTTGGTGATGGAAAGAAGCTGAAAGTTGGTGACATTTGTTTCATAGAAATACTGGAAATGTGTTACAAGTTTGAGGAAAGGGAAGTCAGCTAGGGAAACAAAACCATTATGAGAACTTAGGAGAAGTTGGAGCTTTGTTCTTTAGCATGAGTTGACCTTTGGAAGAACCTGGGGCAAATCCAGTTCCCTCAGACCCAGCTTGGTTGTGCCAGCAGAGAAGAAAAACAGAATGAGAGTGTCACCTTGTATATGGGAGTTGGAAAGTGAGACTGCTCTTCTGAGAGGAAGTCAATTAAAATATTAATTGGCATAATGTGTTTCCCAAGTTTTGTATTTTGCTTAGCTTCAATAGTAATGGTTTTTCTTTTGAAGTGGCCAAATTGGAAACAGGTAAAATGAAAATAATATTACCTGGTCTCATTGCCTGGGGTTTAACTGTAGTGTCAGATAAGAAAGGTAGTAATTAATAACATGGAGATGAGCAGTGAGGACCTCCCAAAACACAGAAGTGTATGATAGGAACTGCAAAGCTGCCGTAGTGGCCTTTCAGTGTAAGAGAAAGTCATCTCAGGTGGTGTATATCAGTTTAAGCAGAGTCACAGTAGAAAATCTGCATTATAGAAATTAACTGTTGCCCTACAGTAGCATTTTATTGCATTTTGTTTTTAATTAGTCATAATTAAAGTCATAATAATAATTTGTGCAGTCCGTTTTTGTTGATGGTTTCTTTAGCTTTAAGTCTCTCTTTTTGCTTGATTTGCTACCCTCAGAAGTTGGTTGGCATGGCTCTTTAGGCCTGTTAGGCAAAAAGCCAGCATTGTCAGTATTACCTGAAGATTAAACACACACAGAAACTGGGCTGCTCTCATCCAGGTAAAGAAGAGCCTTATACATGAGCCAGTGCCATGAGCTAACAGCTGCTTTGCCTGCAAAAACATCTTCCCCCACTTAAACTTTATTAACAGTTGTGTAGCTTCATCAGTGGGAGTAGCGGTAGGAGGAGGCCTAATGTAAATACAGCACAGGTGGCTGTGTGGGGATTTTATCGCAAGGGCATCTGGACCTGTTCTGAACATAGCTACATATACAAGCAAACCCATCATTTCTACCACTGGGGGAAAAGAGCTGTTTTTAATAATGGTGGAAAATGATAGGGAAACCAAGTCTGTGTCGCGTACGGGAGCAGTGGGTCCTTGTCCTCTACATGTGTGTCTGTAGGCCTCCCTTTGTCTCAGTTTCCCAGCCAGTAAGATCAGGCTGCCCCTGACTAAGATAGGATATGGCTCGTCGGTAGCTAATATTTTTGAAATTAAAGTAGTAGGGATTGCTACTATTCCCCATTTAGCACAAAGGTGAAATATTGAGAGGCTGAAGCTCTTTCAACCAGGCAGCCTGAAGCCTCAGTTTGACTGCAAAGGAAATCTATTACTCACTTCCTGCCTTTACTTAAAATAAAGAATACCCTGCTGCCCAGTACTGTGTCTAAAAAGACACATTATCTCTATTTTTTTTTTTTTGCCAGAATAATAAAAGTGACAGAAGGGGATTCCCCTGAATGTTTGATTTTCTGCTGCACGGCTCCTGCAGTCCCAGAATAGCCCTGCAGAATCTGCACTGAAACGGGAAGTTGAAGAGTATGAGCTGGGCTCACACATGCCTCTTTTCTGCCTTGGCCTTACTGGAAACGTGTGACTTTGTTTCAAGAAATAACTGAAGGGGCACAGTAGGAGAGGAGCAATGGACTTGTATCCAGAAAAAGGTGTAATTAAGGAACAGAAGAGAAACTGCTTCTTTTCAAAGAAGAACTTGAGCAGAATGCACTGAAAGGGCCGTGTATGAATTCATTCTGACTCCTTACCCATAACACAACCTCATTTGCCAACATGCTTAAGACATGCATGTGTTTTGTATTTGTATTGCAGTTCTGGATAAAAATGAAGCATCTTCCTGATGTAGTTACACAGCGCAAGACATAATGAAAGTGCCATTAGCATGGACTGAAGGTGATGGTGCCACGGAGGGTTATACGCTTTGGGCTTACAGACATGGTATGCTGATCTGAAAACAGTTGTGTGAACAAAGCCATGTCAGTACTTGCAAGAACGCGAGCAATAGATAAGTGGACATACTGAAATGGATCAATGGATCTGTAATTATATTGATACAGATAAATCAGTACAGTTTTTATATGCTGATGAGATATAAACTTTTTCAGCATGTGCTAATTGCATTATGAATTGAAGGCATTCACCTCTTCTTGGCCAATATTTGCATTTCTTAAGTTTAGCCTTGTTTTGAATGAATCTGGTGTTGGCTGTGAGTCTGGATTTGAAAAGCAGGCTTTCAAGTGTGGAGACTTCAGCGTTCCAAGTAACTGGGCAGTAGTGCACAACAGGAGCTCTTAGGCAGACAGAGGGCTTGTAAATCTGTGCCTTGCCTAACCACATGTGCAGACCCCTCCAAGAACCTAATTTAAAATATGGGTGTTGAGCACTGGAAACTCTGGGCCCAGTGTCAATTTTTGCAGTTATCTAAACTTCAAGTAACTAGAACTTTGCAATGGGGAGGGCATGCCAGAGAAATGCCGTACTGCAGCTGGAGATCACGAACATGCCTTTTAATAGCTCTCAATTGAGCATGGGGCCCTCCTAAGCAGCTGCTGACAGAGAAATAAATATACTGATTAGCTGGTATAAGTGAAAAAACTTTAAAATTCTTTTAAAACTTCAGCAGTATGCTTCAAAGGGGTGTTATTTCTACATCCTCATGTTAATTTACAAACAACAGGCCAAGGTTTAGTCAATTCTGAGTGTATTAGAGTTACTGTTATAATCACACTGACAACTGAAACATCATTTTCTAATAACTGAAAAAAAAAAAAAAAAAGATCCATAGTCAGTGTAAATCATGTTAATTCCACAGACTTCAATAAAGCTCCAGTGCCGTTCAGTAGCTGGATGTCAAATTCCCTGTAGTGATCTGTGGGTGATGTTCAAAGAGAATGAAAGTAACATGGTGATCCTAGACTTGGCTGACATCTACAAGCCACACCTGTGTTTAGTAGTAGTACCTGTTAGCATCTACTGCTGTACTCTAAATATCACAATTTAGCAGTGTTGGAAAGAACTGCAAAGCTTGCCCCCTGCTGCACCACTGCTCCTGACAGGAGAAAGGTGGCTTCATGGAGGAGCAGTTGTCACACCAGGTCCCTTGGCAGACATGTATCATACCACCTTCATGCATCCCCCAGCAGACATGGGGGTGCTTGCAGAGCAAAGCCCCAGCTATGTGGTTTTGCTCCTGTATCTGTGAAAATGGGGCCTTGCCAGGGAGACCTTGTTTCTGGATGATGCACAGAGCTGTGGCCTCCTGCCCATTGCCTCTCTGCCAGGTTCACAAAGTGGGCTGTATGGGGCTTTCCAGAGACAGAGAGATCATGACGTGGTGACCCAGATGAGGGAGATACTGGCTAGTGATGGCCAAGTGTAAGGAGGGAGCCAGTTGCATGTCTTGTGTTCACCACATAATGCTTAGCATTTATGTCTCTTGTGGGCTAAAATTCGCATGAGGGTATCACAACATCTGTTTTCTAGACCTAATTTGCCCTGCAGTTGTGGTTTGACCTTGGCTGCGTCTTAAGAGGTTGCCATCCCTTTTGACTCAACTATAAATGTAATTAATAAATAAAAACAGCAAATAAATACAGCGAGAAAGAGAAACCAGAAGATAAAATTTTAGCTTTTTGTTGTATTTTTAATGAAAAGAGGAAAAAACTGCTCTTTTTACAAACCACACATTTTAATATTGCCTACAATAAGTGGTGATTGAAAGAGTAAAGGGTCTGAGGTAAGCCTGTGAGTGTTAGTAACTCGGGAGCTGAGACTTTGACTATATCTGCTGTATAACCTCTCCCACTCAGAAAAATACACTCATGGACATATTATGTACGTGTGTGTGTGTGTTGCACAGCACTACATATTATACTTTTTGAGTATGAACTGCATGCATATTGCACCTTCCTTTTGATGTTTCTCTCTGGCAGAAATACCACTAAAATTATTAAAATGTGAGTTTTGTAGTTTTCATTTCTGTTGGGGAGTCTCTCTGGGGTGGAACATTCTCTTGGGTGATTTCAAGATTCACTGATTTTTCAAAAGATCTGACTTCATCTCTCTGATAATGAGCAGCACATAAGGTTGAATTCTGCCATCAGCTGTACAGAAACAGCTGCCATAGACTTGGGAGCTGCATGTACACATTCAAGGGCAGAACGTGGACCATAATTTTTAGGTGCGTGTAAATGCTGTTGGAGGCTATGCAGAGGTCATGAAGCATTGCTGGCATAGTGCCATGTATGATAAAGTAGGCTGTGTTTTATCTTCCTAAGGATGCTTACTTTTAAGACCTCTTGTGTTTTCAGAGATGAGGAGGTAGACATAGAGTCTCTTCAGTTAGTTAATACTTTTTAAATTATATCTAATGTGTTAGTTTCTTGCCATGAACTGTGCTGTAACACTGTTGTATGCTGTTGATCAACTCCTGGATTCCTTGCTAGAAGTGGCTGAGTTTTCAGTGATGAAACACTTAAGAAAATTCTGCAACCTGGGAGATAAATGTATAATTATAATCGATAATTTCAGTAGGTTAGAATATTTAATCTTTTTTAATGATGCATATTATTGCTTGGAATGAGATAGGGAGAAAAAGCAGTATGTACAGTTTTAGTAGTTTGCATTAGAAATCTTTCTGTGTGGCCAGAATTGTATTAAGGAAGCAATGCTTATGCATATGTGGTGCATCACCAAAACGTGTGTACCTTTTCTATTGCTTCATGTATGGTGAAAGTATGAAAATTAAATTAGACTTCACGCTGATAAGTGACTTTACATGCTGGAGTGTCCTCCTATGTTATACAATCAGGTTCTTTTGAAAGAGAGAGTTTGAGACCTGTAGAAAGATCTTTCCTGAGGCCTTTGAGATTATGCTGAAGTGCTTTAAGAATGAGTTTTCAATTTGCCCATCTATCTAAGTGCTGTTCAGGTGAGCTTTAGAGCACTGTGATTAAGCCTATTTTAATAAATCTTTAATATGCAAATCAGCTTCTGAAATTCATGAACATCTCATGGAAGAATGTGCAAAATACTTGTGTGTGTATAGTATATACATTTCTGTGAGTGCGTATATTATGCATGTGCATATATATACACACACTGAGAGAGATGTGTTATTTTGGTGGTTGTAATTTTAGTGAGGTTATTCTGTGTGAGGCAGAGATCCTGAAACTCTGTGAAAGATAATTCTGTTGCATTCTAATGTGGTCTAAGGATATGAATCTTCTTACATGTTCATTTTTAAGTTTTTTTTTTTTCTTAATCCAAATAATGAATATCTGAAATGCCAAAATGTTTAGGCATTCTAATCCAAATTATATGAGTAGGAGGGATAAGTATTCTTCATTTGAAAAAAGATTATATAGTCACAATGAACAGAAAAACCCAAGGCTAAATTTGTTACTCTTCATCATAAATACAATTTTGTTTCCAAAGTATCTCTTGAAGCCACCTGTGATGCTTGCCCAGGTACTTAAAAGAGGCGCTAGAGATGTGTATGCCTGACAACAATAATTTCCTTGTCTGTGCTCCTTGGTTTCTTTTTCCTTTCCCTCTTTCCCTCTTTCCCTCTTTCCCTCTTTCCCTCTTTCCCTCTTTC